>NC_034195.2:55252253-55552253 GCF_002021735.2 Oncorhynchus kisutch
AGAGAGAGAAGCCACTCTAGCTCCCGGCGGATCTACGCAGGTCCTGTTCCTTTTCCTGGTTCTTGGCTGCTTGCCTCTTCAGCTATTCTGGATCCTCCTCATACTAGCTCACCAGATCCCTGTGTCTGTTAAACATGATAAGCAGAAAGGAGGTCTTTGTGTGACAGCTCAGCTGCCTCGCATGGGCCCTCTAATAACAGTGACTTCCTGTTGGGAGAGCTCAGCTTGCTTTGCATGGGCCCTCTAATAACAGCAACTTCCTGTTCAGAGAGCTCAGCTTGCCTAGCATGGGCCCTCTAATAAGGGAGAGCTCAGCTTGCATAGCAAGAGCCCTCTAATAAGGGAGAACTCAATTTGCCACGCATGGGCCCTCTAATAACAGCAACTTCCTGTTGTGTGTAGGAGGAGAGGAGGGGAGAGGAGAAGGTGAGGGGGGTGAGGGCGTGAGGTTAATGACAGGCGGGGGCAAGACCCAGGAGGGGGAGAGGAGGAAAGTGGGGGAGCTGTAGTTACAGTGCTCCTGTCTGTAAAACTCCTTGTATACAAACAGCTAAGTGGGATGTATTATTACACAGGGGAGGGAGGGGAGAGGAGAGGAGAGGAGAGGAGAGGAGAGGAGAGGAGAGGAGAGGAGAGGAGAGGAGAGGAGAGGAGAGGAGAGGAGAGGAGAGGAGAGGAGAGGAGAGGAGAGGAGAGGAGAGGAGAGGAGAGAGGAGAGGAGAGGAGAGGAGAGGAGAGGAGAGGAGAGGAGAGGAGAGGAGAGGAGGGGAATCTAGAGTAAGTTGTATCCCCTTCCCAACCCACATGGCGGAGGTTGTGGGTTCAATTCCCACGGGGATCATGGTTGCTTACTGGTATAGAAGGTGTTTGGAGCCTGCTGGCCTTCAAACTGCTGCATGAGGAGACTGCTGGTCTGGTTGTCATGACGAAGCCATAGAGCCACTCCCAAGATCACACCTCCAGCCAACTGTCAGGGAGGAGAGAGAGATCTTCAGCACAGATCCTGTCAGAATTGGACCCTGACAGTAAATCTCAGAACGACAAACAAATTATGGTGTTCCAAAAAAGGTCCAGTAGCCAAGACATCAAATACAAATTCTATCTAGACGCTGTCGCACTAAAGCACACCGAGAATTACACCTACCTCGGCCTAAATATCAACACCACAGGTAACTTCCACAAGGCTGTGAACAATCTAAGCAACAAGGGAAAAAGAGCATTCTATGCCATAAAAAGGAACATGAAACTCCACATCACAATTAGGATCTGGCTAAAAAATACTTTCATCGGTTATAGAACCCATTGCCCTTTATGGTTGTAAGGTCTGGGGTCGTTCACCAACCAAGAATTCACTAAATGGGACAAACACCCAATTGAGACTCAGCATGCAGAACTCTGCAAAAAACCCAAACAACCCCAAACTCTGCAAAACCCCAAACACTGCATGCAGAGCAGAAGTATGAAAGGAAGCGATGCCCACACATTCCACCACAACGCCCTCACCTACAGAAAGATGAACCTAGAGAAGAGTCCCCTCAGTCATCTGGTTCTGGGGATCTGTTCACAAACACAAATAGACCCCACAGAGCCCCAGGACAGAAACACAGACCCCCCCAAATTATGAGAAAGCAAAGAATCAACCAAACAAAACAGAGCAAACTAGAATGCTATTTGGCCATAAACAGATGACTGACCCCAATTTTTTTTTAAATCCTTAACTATGTACAGACTCAATGAGCATAGCCTTGCTATTGAGAAAGGTCACTGTAGGCAAACGTATGACCATCTTCGACACATACAGTGCCTTGCGAAAGTATTCGGCCCCCTTGAACTTTGCGACCTTTTGCCACATTTCAGGCTTCAAACATAAAGATATAAAACTGTATTTTTTTGTGAAGAATCAACAACAAGTGGGACACAATCATGAAGTGGAACGACATTTATTGGATATTTCAAACTTTTTGAACAAATCAAAAACTGAAAAATTGGGCGTGCAAAATTATTCAGCCCCTTTACTTTCAGTGCAGCAAACTCTCTCCAGAAGTTCAGTGAGGATCTCTGAATGATCCAATGTTGACCTAAATGACTAATGATGATAAATACAATCCACCTGTGTGTAATCAAGTCTCCGTATAAATGCACCTGCACTGTGATAGTCTCAGAGGTCCGTTAAAAGTGCAGAGAGCATCATGAAGAACAAGGAACACACCAGGCAGGTCCGAGATACTGTTGTGAAGAAGTTTAAAGCTGGATTTGGATACAAAAATATTTCCCAAGCTTTAAACATCCCAAGGAGCACTGTGCAAGCGATAATATTGAAATGGAAGGAGTATCAGACCACTGCAAATCTACCAAGACCTGGCCGTCCCTCTAAACTTTCAGCTCATACAAGGAGAAGACTGATCAGAGATGCAGCCAAGAGGCCCATGATCACTCTGGATGAACTCAAGAGATCTACAGCTGAGGTGGGAGGCTCTGTCCATTTTGCACAAATCTGGCCTTTATGGAAGAGTGGCAAGACGAAAGCCATTTCTTAAAGATATCCATAAAAAGTGTCGTTTAAAGTTTGCCACAAGCCACCTGGGAGACACACCAAACATGTGGAAGAAGGTGCTCTGGTCAGATGAATCCAAAATTGAACTTTTTGGCAACAATGCAAAACGTTATGTTTGGCGTAAAAGCAACACAGCTCATCACCCTGAACACACCATCCCCACTGTCAAACATGGTGGTGGCAGCATCATGGTTTGGGCCTGCTTTTCTTCAGTAGGGACAGGGAAGATGGTTAAAATTGATGGGAAGATGGATGGAGCCAAATACAGGGCCATTCTGGAAGAAAACCTGATGGAGTCTGCAAAAGACCTGAGACTGGGACGGAGATTTGTCTTCCAACAAGACAATGATCCAAAACATAAAGCAAAATCTACAATGGAATGATTCAAAAATAAACATATCCAGGTGTTAGAATGGCCAAGTCAAAGTCCAGACCTGAATCCAATCGAGAATCTGTGGAAAGAACTGAAAACTGCTGTTCACAAATGCTCTCCATCCAACCTCACTGAGCTCGAGCTGTTTTGACTGAAAACATTTCAGTCTCTCGATGTGCAAAACTGATAGAGACATAGCCCATGCGACTTACAGCTGTAATCGCAGCAAAAGGTGGCGCTACAAAGTATTAACTTAAGGGGGCTGAATAATTTTGCGCGCCCAATTTTTCAGTTTTCGATTTGTTAAAAAGTTTGAAATATCCATTAAATCTCGTTCCACTTCATGATTATGTCCCACTTGTTGTTGATTCTTCACAAAAAAATACAGTTTTATATCTTTATGTTTGAAGCCTGAAATGTGGCAAAAGGTCGCAAAGTTCAAGGGGGCCGAATACTTTCGCAAGGCACTGTATTTCCCACAGACCCACAAAAGAAATGGAAAACAAATCAAACATAGATAAACTCCCATAAATGTTAGGAAAAATACAGCAGTGTACCATCACAGCAGCACGATTTGTGGCCCGTCGCCATGAGAAAAGGGCAACCAGTGAAGAACAAACAACATTGTAAATTACAACCCATATTTATCTGTTTTTCCCCCCCCTTTCATCCTTCAGTTATTTGTACACTGTTTTCCCTTGCCTCTGTTCTTCTGCTTGCTCTTTTGGGGTCTAGGCCGGGTAGCCTAGTGGTTAGAGCGTTGGTCTTGTATCCGGAAAGTTCAAACCCCCGAGCTGACAAGGTACAAATCTGTTGTTCTGCCCCTGAACAGGCAGTTAACCCACTGTTCCTAGGCCGTCATTGAAAATAAGAATTTGATCTTAACTGACTTGCCTAGTTAAATAAAGGTTAAATAAAAAATGTAAAAAATGTAAAAACTGTAAAGCATTCTGTGACTATTGTTACCGTCTCCAATCTGTCAGCGTTTGTGAAAACCTTTCAGCACATGTTGCTCATATCTGTCCTGCACTTCATTGTTCTAGAATCAAGAAGCAGGAAACTGAATCCTCAATGGGACAAAGGGGGGACCAGAGAAAAATAAAAACCGTCAGGGTTTTAATAAATTAAATCACTAAAGCAGGAAACAGTCAATCAAAAAGAAAACTAGTGTCCAGGATATGCTGCATGAGTTTTATGCCGATTTCACATACTGATACAGTTTCTTAAATGTAATGGCAATAGAGATACCCAAAAGTAACTGCTGTTCATGTATAATTACATGATTGATTCTGACATGCTAAAACTTGGTATATTTGGAAAGAAGACATCTGGTACCAATTAAATCTACTTTTGAATATAGTCTAAACACTACCAAACAACCACAGTTACAGAATCTAGCTACTGCAGTTAGTTTGACAAGGAAGTGTGTGGGAACAAAGGAAATGTCCAAGAGAAACAGACTCCCTCTCCTCCACCTTCTGGTTCCCCTTCCCCCCCTCCCCCCATCAGTCCATGGTTCAAATGGTATTTCAAAAAAATATTACAAATACTAACACTGTGCTAGATTGAGTTTGTCTGGTGCAGTGGAACTAATAGAATAGTCCCGAAAGTGCAAATGTCGCCCACCTGGGACAGATGTAGTAGGTGCTTATATTCCTCCTATTTCACATTATTATTATCATTATTATCATTATTATTATCACCTGTGAATTAGAATTTTTTTCCCGCAAATCCCAACTCCCCCTGAGACAGCCTCGGAGAGTGGGGTCCCAGCTAGGGTCAGACATTATCAACGGTGACCTTCGGGTAATTAGGGTCAAGTCCCAACTCCCCCCGAGACAGCCTCGGAGAGTGGGGTCCCAGCCAGTGGGGTCCCAGCCAGTGGGGTCCCAGCCAGTGGGGTCCCAGCCAGTGGGGTCCCAGCTAGGGTCAGACATTATCAACGGTGACCTTCGGGTAATTAGGGTCAAGTTCCTTGCACAAAGGCACATCGAACAGATTTTTCACATTGTCTGCTCAGGGATTTGAGTAAACATGTTGATCATGGCAATCATGCTGACCCTGTTGATCCTGTTGACCCTGTTGATCATTATAATCATGCAGACCCTGTTGATCCTGTTGACCCTGTTGATCATTACAATCCTGTTGATCATGATAATCATGCTGACCCTGTTGATCCTGTTGACCCTGTTGATCATTATAATCCTGTTGATCATGCTGACCCTGTTGATCCTGTTGACCCTGTTGATCATTACAATCCTGTCGATCATGATAATCATGCTGACCGTGTTGATTCTGTTGACCCTGTTGATCATTATAATCCTGTTGATCATGATAATCATGCTGACCCTGTTGATCCTGTTGACCCTGTTGATCATTATAATCCTGTTGATCATGATAATCATGCTGGCCCTGTTGATCCTGTTGACCCTGTTGATCATTATAATCCTGCTGATCATGATAATCATGCTGACCCTGTTGATCCTGTTGACCCTGTTGATCATTATAATCCTGTTGATCCTGTTGATCATGATAATCATGCTGACCCTGTTGATCCTGTTGATCATGATGATCTTGTTGATCATGATAATCATGCTGACCCTGTTGATCCTGTTGACCCTGTTGATCATTATAATCCTGTTGATCCTGTTGATCATGATAATCATGCTGGCCCTGTTGATCATGATAATCATGCTGACCCTGTTGATCCTGTTGACCCTGTTGATCATTATAATCCTGTTGATCATGATAATCATGATGATCCTGCTGATCCTGTTGATCATGCTGACCCTGTTGATCCTGTTGATCCTGTTGATCCTGTTGATCATGATAATCATGCTGGCCCTGTTGACCCTGTTGATCATTATAATCCTGTTGATCATGATAATCATGCTGGCCCTGTTGATCCTGTTGACCCTGTTGACCATTATAATCCTGTTGATCCTGTTGATCATGATAATCATGCTGACCCTGTTGATGGGGAAGAGCCAAGATGGAGTCACGATGGCTTCAACACAATGGTGAGGGAGAGCCAAGATGGAGTCACGGTGGCTTCAACACAATGGTGGGGGAGAGCCAAGATGGAGTCAAGGTGGCTTCAACACAATGGTGAGGGAGAGCCAAGATGGAGTCACGGTGGCTTCAACACAATGGTGGGGGAGAGCCAAGATGGAGTCACGATGGCTTCAACGCAATGGTGGGGGAGAGCCAAGATGGAGTCACGGTGGCTTCAACACAATGGTGGAGGAGAGCCAAGATGGAGTCAAGGTAGCTTCAACATGGTGGATCCTACTAGTCACCTAGTGTATATATAAATCATTGATAGTACCGAGTCTAGGACTGGCTTACTTTATTGAGCCACTACAGTTTTCACACGGTCATCAGTTGGACCATTGAAAACAATATCAACAGTGTATGAGATTATCATAAAATAGGCCTGTATCATAACAGTGTTGAATAGTAGATCATTTCAATACCTCAGTGAAACGATCTGGTTACAGAGACGAAATAGATTTAAGGGTGTCATAAAAATTCTGAACGACTCAAAAGTTATATTATAAGTTACAAAAAAACATTCAAGACGCACTTTTTTTTATCAACAAATTAACTACAGACCGAACAAATGTAATGATCATCCCTTTATTAAAACAGCATCGTAATAAAAGAGATTTAAAAAAAGACTCAACTCACCCAGAAAACGAAATTAAAGAAAAAGAGCATGAATTTGACACACTTGTTGCAGCCAACGACAGTCATGACGATCGACTGTTCAGGTCCGCTATTTTAGATAAATAAATTAAGTCTGCAATATACCAATGTGCCCGAGATTCTAAGAAGACGGACCGTTATATCTTCTTCTCGTTCTAAGAACTCGAACTCTGTGCCAGAAATCTCAAGGTATGTCCACCCAGAATTGGTAGAAACTCCTCCTTTAAATGAATGACTGTGTAAACCGAGCCTGGAAACGGCCAGTGATGAGGGTGGTAAAGAGGACAGATGGCTTGTGGTTATTTCTATATTTTTTATTCTTGTTTGTGATTTAAAAAAAAGTTTGTACTCACGGCATCATTTGGGAATGAGAGACCCCGGTCTCGTTAAATAAAAGGGAATAAAAAATATACATCTTCATAAACTACAGGAGTTAGGAGGAACAATATTCTGTTTTTATGCTCAGGGTTTTTGTTTTTGTTTTTGAACACAAACATACCACATTTATTTTCCACCTAAACATCAAGATTAAGCTGCTGCGTTCAACATGTCTCAATATTGAGATAAAAAAAAGAGCATAGGGACTTTTCCCACATATCTAGGCTATGGTCCCTGGTCAAAAGTAGTCCTCTAAATAGGGAATAGGGTTCCACTAAACAAGGAATAGGGTTCCGCTAAATAGGGGATAGGGTTCAGCTAAATAGGGAATAGGGTTCCACTAAACAGGGAATAGGGTTCCACTAAACAGGGCATAGGGTTCCGCTAAACAGGGAATAGGGTTCCACTAAACAGGGAATAGGGTTCCGCTAAACAGGGAATAGGGTTCCGCTAAACAGGGAATAGGGTTCCGCTAAATAGGGAATAGGGTTCCAATAAATAGGGAATAGGGTTCCGCTAAATAGGGAATAGGGTTCCATTAAATAGGGAACAGGGTTCTATTCAATAGCGAATAGGGTTCCACTAAATAGGGAATAGGGTTCCACTAAACAGGGAATAGGATTCCGATAAATAGGGAATAGGGTTCCATTAAATAGGGAACAGGGTTCTATTCAATAGCGAATAGGGTTCCACTAAATAGGGAATATGGAAATATTAAATAGGGAATATGGTTCTCTAGATTGGGAATAGGGTTCTATTCAATAGCAAATAGTGTTCCACTAAATAGGGAATAGGGTTTTATTAAATAGGGAATAGGGTTCCACTAAATAGGGAATAGGGTTACATTAAATAGGAAATATGGTTCCACTAAATAGGTAACAGGGTTCTATTCAATAGTGAATAGGGTTCCACTAAATAGGGAATAGGGTTCCAATAAATAGGGAATAGGGTTTTATTAAATAGGGAATAGGGTTCTATTAAATAGGGAAGAGGATTCCATTTAATAAGGAATAGGACTCTATTAAATAGGGAATATGGTTGCACAAAATAGGGAAGAGGGTTCCACTAAATATGGAACAGGGTTCCACTAAATAGGGAAAAGGGTTCTATTCAATAGCGAATAGGGTTCCACTAAATGGGGAATAGGGTTCTATTCAATAGGGAACGGGTTCCATTAAATAGGGAATAGGGTTCCACTAAATAGGGAAACGGGTTCCACTAAATAGGGAATAGGGTTCTATTCAATAGTGGATAGGGTTCCATGAAATAGGGAATGGGGTTCTATTAAATAAGGAATAGGGTTCCACTAAATAGGGAATAGGGTTCCACTAAATAGGGAATAGGGTTCTATTCAATAGCAGATAGGGTTCCACTAAATAGGGAATAGAGTTCTATTAAATAGGGAATAGGGTTCCACTAAATAGGGAATAGGGCTCTATTCAATAGCAGATAGGGTTCCACTAAATAGGGAAAAGAGTTCTATTCAATTGCGAAAATGGTTCTATTAAATAGGTAACAGGGTTTCACTAAATAGGGAATAGGGTTCTATTCAATAGTGCATAGGGTTCCACTAAATAGGGAATCGGGTTCTATTCAATAGTGAATATGGTTATATTCAATAGTGAATAGGGTTCTATTCAATAGGGATTAGGGTTCCACTAAATAGGGTAAAGGGTTCCACTAAATAGGGAAAAGGGTTATATTCAAAAGCAGATAGGGTTCCACTAAAGAGGGAATAGGGTTCCACTAAATAGGGAATAGGATTCTATTAAATAGGGAATAGGGTTCCACTAAATAGGGAATGGGGTTCTATTCAATAGAGAATTTGGTTTTATTAAATAGGGAATAGGGTTCCACTAAATAGAGAAAATGGTTCCACTAAATAGGGAGTATAGTTCTATTAAATTGCGAAAAGGGTTCTATTAAATAAGGAACAAGGTTCCACTAAATAGGGAATAGGGTTCAACTAAATAGGGAATAGGGTTAAACTAAATAGGGAATAGGGTTCCACTAAATAGGGAATAGGGTTCCACTAAATAGGGAAAAGGGTTCTATTTGGGATGCAGACATAGTGAAATGTCATTGTAATGGATCATAACAGGCACATGCAGGGAACTACAGTACATGGGCAACACCGCTCTCTGTTGGCAATGCCAATAACAACACCATCATGACTTACTCCCACCATATGGTGATGAGAGAGAGGGAACTGAATGTATAGACTGTTGTGGCATCACTGGCCTTCTGTGTCTTTGTTCATAGGAAATCACGTTGTATAAAGAGGGGGCACACATTGCGTTTCCATTCATCTGATGGTACTGTATCTCTCTAATAATTCTCAAATGGATGAATTAATTTCAGTGTTTAATATAGCATTGATTTTTGCATTTAGCCAAGTGGTTTCAGGGTCATACCCTCATAAAACGATTGACTATGTCAGGCTGTCTAACTGCATATGGTCCAAAATACTGAGGCTATACGTCCTGTACAAAGACATGGAGGAAGTGAAAGGAAAGGAAAAGGGAGGGGGGAGCGGGTGGCGGTGCCTGGCTGCATGGAGGCAAACAATCAGTGAATGCATGAACTCAGAAGACAGTTTCAACAAACAATGGTTCTGACTGGGAATGCTCCATATCATTCTCCACGCGTATTCTCCTTCTTCCTATTCTTCTTCTTCCACGGTGTTTCCAGAACAACCGCGTCTCTTCTTCGAGTCAATTCGGAGGATTCTCAAGAGAATCATCACCGCGAGCATTGCTCAGTCAGAGAACACAGAGGACGTGCGCGTACCTTCCTGCCTCCTGTCCTTCCGTGTTCATACTTCATATGGTGTCACAGTGGACTGCTCGCTCTCCTGCAGTCTCGAACACGAGATAATCACAGGCATTGATCCGCTAAAAATGCATACATGAAAATAACAATTTACCCCGCTGAAGATAAACACAGTCACAGTCATCTGCGCGTTTGGGAAAATGCGCGGCGCCTGATCTTGTCCTAGTAGGCTAAAGCTACCGGTTGCTGTCCACCGTTTCTTTCAACGGAAAACTTGATTTGAATGTGTCGTTTTTGGGAGAGAAGGTAAGCGACAGTAGATACATGAGAGGAAGGATACCATTCTAAATAGCAAGCAGAGTGTCTCTGAGAGAGAGAGAGAGAGAGAGACAGAGAGAGAGAGAGACAGAGAGAGAGAGAGATAGAGAGAGAGAGAGAGAGAGAGACAGAGAGAGAGAGAGAGAGAGAGAGAAGGGGAGAGAGACAGAGACAGAGAGACAGAGAGAGACAGAGAGACAGAGAGAGAGAGAGAGACAGAGAGACAGAGAGAGAGAGAGACAGAGAGAGAGAGAGACAGAGAGAGAGAGAGAGACAGAGAGAGAAACAGAGAGAGAGAGAGACAGAGAGACAGAGAGAGAGAGAGAAAGAGAGAGAGAGAGAGAGACAGAGAGAGAGAGAGAGAGACCGGTGCTGTCCTTTCAGCACCACACCCGCAGTCACCTTGCTGTCTATGAATATCATTAACAGGTTCTACCAAAACCACCACAACAGGAAGAGAGTCTTTGTGCTGGATTCGGATTAGAAAGAATGAACAACACCCATTTTTATCTTCTTCACCTTTTGGATTTAAACCACCATCCATTGTTGTGGATTTAAACCACCATCCATTGTTAATGGCATGCCATTGGCTACACTTGCTATCATTTTGGATTTAAATGTTTTCCCTCCGGTAGGTCTTGTGGGTTGATTTTCATGACAGGTTGTAGAAACATTGGGGCATCCGGCATCATCATTGGGAATATGTGCTGATTAGTCCTATAGGCCTGCACTTATTATTTAGGATATATATATAGCCTGCAACCAGCAGCAGCCTAGCCGTATCTCTTCCCTCTTCCTCCCCTGGTAACACCGGTTGTGCATGTGTTGCACGCGTTTTTTCCCCCCTCCCACTGTGGCGTGCGGTGCTCATAGAGTGTCCGTTGTGATGCTGGGAACTTATTGGAGACATGCCTAAGGGACGCAATGGGCTTGAGCGACGAAAAGGATCGCATTGTGATAAACGTGGGAGGGACCAAGCACCAGACATACCGCGGTACCCTACGGACCCTGCCTGGCACCCGCTTATCCTGTCTGGCCGAACCCGACGCGCCTAGTCACTTCGACTGGGACGACAAACATGAGGAATTCTTTTTCGACCGCCATCCTGCCGTTTTCGCCCATATCCTTAACTATTACCGGACCGGTAAACTACACTGCCCTGCCGATGTCTGCGGGCCTCTTTACGAGGAGGAATTGGCATTCTGGGGCATCGATGAGACGGACGTGGAGCCTTGCTGCTGGATGACCTATAGCCAGCATCGGGAGGCGGAGGAAGCGCTCGATAGTTTCGGCGGGGGTGCCCTGCTCGACTTAACCAGTAATGACGATCAGGACCCGGAGGTCGTGACCGACCCGGGGGATGTGGTTGGTGATGAGGCAGATGAGATGACGAGGAGACTGGCGCAGGGGGACTCTACCGACATAAAGGCGAGGGGGCTGTGGGGTCGTTGGCAGAAACGCATGTGGGCTCTGTTTGAAGACCCCTACTCTTCTAAATATGCAAGGGTGAGTATAGATATTTATCTACTGTCCATAATGTCTATTTTCCTTTCCAATTGATATTAAGCCTAATGATGGATATGCGGTCAATGATGAATGAGAGATTTATAGAGATGGAGATTGATAGAGGACTTCCAGCCATGTGATGTGGAGGAGGTCTGTGTGAGAGTGACCTTGAGATGGTAGGCTAGTCTACTCCCCAGGGACTCATCAGGGAGCTCTACAGCAGGAGAATGCTATTGTAACATTCAAGTGGAAGGAATAAATGTTGACCAATGGATCCTAACTACTAGCCTATTTTTACACCTAGATTGTGGTCCATGGGACTCTGATCAAAAGTAGGACACTGAATAGGGAACCATCAGGGACACAGATGATGTCAACAACAAAACAACAGAGAAAGACGAGTGTAATCTCACCACGAGTATTATAACCTTTTCTTACTAAGCCGACCCAAACCGTGTCAAGCTGAGCTGTACTGGCCTGTTTGAGCATCTACCATGGTTCTTGGAACAGTGCTGGAAAGGACAATGAGAAAAGAAAATATCAAAGACAGCACAGTGTGCCTATGGTTCAGGTTTTGTGACAATAGTGTGAAAAGGTGCTATATGTCTTTGTACCAAGAACCTCCTGAACATGAGGTTAGCTTACCTGGGATGTTGGTATTTATGTTGGCATTTAGTTTGGTTAAACAAGGTCTATGAATCCTCTTGGACTAGCCTGGGGACAGAACTGTCTGTGCTGTCTTAGTGAGTGTGACAATGGCCATAGGAGTTGGCAAGACAGCACCAACCAGGCTACTCATGGACATGAGACTAGAATACCTGGGTGGGATGTGGACAGTTTGAGAATACCTGGGTGGGATGTGGACAGTTTGAGAATACCTGGGTGGGATGTGGACAGTTTGAGAATACCTGGGAGGTTGGCAGTTTGAGAATACCTGGGAGGTTGGCAGTTTGAGAATACCTGGGAGGTTGGCAGTTTGAAAATACCTGGGAAGTTGGCAGTTTGAGAATACCTGGGAAGTTGGCAGTTTGAGAATACCTGGGAGGTTGGCAGTTTGAGAATACCTGGGAGGTTGGCAGTTTGAGAATACCTGGGAGGTTGGCAGTTTGAGAATACCTGGGAGGTTGGCAGTTTGAGAATACCTGGGAAGTTGGCAGTTTGAGAATACCTGGGAGGTTGGCAGTTTGAGAATACCTGGGAAGTGGACAGTTAGTGTTGATTAGAATACCTGGCTGGGTGGATATTGGTAGTTAGTGTTGGTTAGAATACCTGGCTGGGTTTGATATAGGCAGTTAGTGTTGATTAGAATACCTGGCTGGGTGGATATTGGCAGTTAGTGTTGATTAGAATACCTGGCTGGGTGGATATTGGTAGTTAGTGTTGATTAGAATACCTGGCTGGGTTTGATATTGGCAGTTAGTGTTGATTAGAATACCTGACTGGGTTTGATATTGGCAGTTAGTGTTGGTTAGAATACCTGACTGGGTTTGATATTGGCAGTTAGTGTTGGTTAGAATACCTGGCTGGGTTTGATATTGGCAGTTAGTGTTGATTAGAATACCTGACTGGGTGGATATTGGTAGTTAGTGTTGATTAGAATACCTGGCTGGGTGGATATTGGCAGTTAGTGTTGATTAGAATACCTGGCTGGGTGGATATTGGCAGTTAGTGTTGATTAGAATACCTGGCTGGGTTTGATATAGGCAGTTAGTGTTGATTAGAATACCTGGCTGGGTTTGATATTGGCAGTTAGTGTTGATTAGAATACCTGGCACGGTTTGATATAGGCAGTTAGTGTTGATTAGAATACCTGGCTGGGTTTGATATTGGCAGTTAGTGTTGATTAGAATACCTGGCTGGGTGGATATAGGCAGTTAGTGTTGATTAGAATACCTGGCTGGGTTTGATATTGGCAGTTAGTGTTGGTTAGAATACCTGGCTGGGTTTGATATAGGCAGTTAGTGTTGATTAGAATACCTGGCTGGGTTTGATATTGGCAGTTAGTGTTGGTTAGAATACCTGGCTGGGTGGATATAGGCAGTTAGTGTTGATTAGAATACCTGGCTGGGTTTGATATTGGCAGTTAGTGTTGGTTAGAATACCTGGCTGGGTGGATATAGGCAGTTAGTGTTGATTAGAATACCTGGCTGGGTTTGATATTGGTAGTTAGTGTTGGTTAGAATACCTGGCTGGGTTTGATATTGGCAGTTAGTGTTGATTAGAATACCTGGCTGGGTTTGATATTGGCAGTTAGTGTTGATTAGAATACCTGGCTGGGTTTGATATTGGCAGTTAGTGTTGGTTAGAATACCTGACTGGGTTTGATATTGGCAGTTAGTGTTGGTTAGAATACCTGGCTGGGTGGATATTGGTAGTTAGTGTTGGTTAGAATACCTGGCTGGGTGGATCTGGTGGTTGATTAGAATACCTGGCAGGGTGGATCTGGTGGTTGATTAGAATACCTGGCTGGGTGGATCTGGTGGTTGATTAGAATACCTGGCTGGGTGGATATTGGCAGGTAGTGTTGGTTAAATAGGTCAGGTCAGCATGTTGAGTAAAAGCAGATCTTTAGCGCCAGCAGCAGTTGGCAGTATCTGATGGCAGACCTCCAGACTGACATAGTACACAGTTTGCTGCTCCACGGTTGGAGAGAAGAGGTTCTTGGACCTGTGATTACGGGCAGGCTTCCACCTGGCCTGGTCCTATGGTCCTCGATGGTGGTGATAGTGAAACGAGTTTGCACCCTAAGACATTTTGGTAACATTTTATTTGAAGCATTATAACTTGTAAGTAAAGCCTGCTGGTATAATGCATTATAACTTGTTGTAAGTAAAGCCTGCTGGTATAATGCATTATAACTTGCTGTAAGTAAAGCCTGCTGGTATAATGCATTATAACTTGTTGTAAGTAAAGCCTGCTGGTATAATGCATTATAACTTCTGGTAAGTAAAGCCTGCTGGTATAGTGCATTATAACTTGTTGTAAGTAAAGCCTGCTGGTATAATGCATTATAACTTGCTGTAAGTAAAGCCTGCTGGTATAGTGCATTATAACTTGTTGTAAGTAAAGCCTGCTGGTATAATACATTATAACTTGCTGTCAGTAAAGCCTGCCGTTATAATGCATTATAACTTGCTGTAAGTAAAGCCTGCTGGTATAATGCATTATAACTTCTGGTAAGTAAAGCCTGCTGGTATAGTGCATTATAACTTGTTGTAAGTAAAGCCTGCTGGTATAATGCATTATAACTTGCTGTCAGTAAAGCCTGCCGTTATAATGCATTATAACTTGCTGTAAGTAAAGCCTGCTGGTATAATGCATTATAACTTCTGGTAAGTAAAGCTTGCTGGTATAATGCATTATAACTTGCTGTAATTAAAGCCTGCTGGTATAATGCATTATAACTTGCTGTAAGTAAAGCCTGCTGGTATAATGCATTATAACGTGCTGTAAGTAAAGCCTGCTGGTATAGTGCATTATAACTTGTTGTAAGTAAAGCCTGCTGGTATAATGCATTATAACTTGTAAGTAAAGCCTGCTGTTATAATGCATTATAACTTGCTGTAAGTAAAGCCTGCTGTTATAATGCATTATAACTTGTAAGTAAAGCCTGCTGGTATAATGCATTATAACTTGCTGTAAGTAAAGCCTGCTGTTATAATGCATTATAACTTGCTGTAAGTAAAGCCTGCTATTATAATGCATTATAACTTGCTGTAAGTAAAGCCTGCTGGTATAATGCATTATAACTTGCTGTAAGTAAAGCCTGCTGTTATAATGCATTATAACTTGTAAGTAAAGCCTGCTGGTATAATGCATTATAACTTGCTGTAAGTAAAGCCTGCTGTTATAATGCATTATAACTTGCTGTAAGTAAAGCCTGCTATTATAATGCATTATAACTTGCTGTAAGTAAAGCCTGCTGGTATAATGCATTATAACTTGCTGTAAGTAAAGCCTGCTGTTATAATGCATTATAACTTGCTGTAAGTAAAGCCTGCTGTTATAATGCATTATAACTTGTAAGTAAAGCCTGCTGGTATAATGCATTATAACTTGTTGTAAGTAAAGCCTGCTGTTATAATGCATTATAACTTGTTGTCAGTAAAGCCTGCTGGTAAAATGCATTATAACTTGCTGTAAGTAAAGCCTGCTGTTATAATGCATTATAACTTGTAAGTAAAGCCTGCTGGTATAATGCATTATAACTTGCTGTAAGTAAAGCCTGCTGGTATAATTCATTATAACTTGCTGTAAGTAAAGCCTGCTGGTATAATGCATTATAACTTGCTGTAAGTAAAGCCTGCTGGTATAGTGCATTATAACTTGTTGTAAGTAAAGCCTGCTGGTATAATGCATTATAACTTGCTGTAAGTAAAGCCTGCTGGTATAGTGCATTATAACTTGTTGTAAGTAAAGCCTGCTGGTATAATGCATTATAACTTGCTGTAAGTAAAGCCTGCTGTTATAATGCATTATAACTTGCTGTAAGTAAAGCCTGCTGTTATAATGCATTATAACTTGTAAGTAAAGCCTGCTGTTATAATGCATTATAACTTGTAAGTAAAGCCTGCTGTTATGCATTATAACTTGTTGTAAGTAAAGCCTGCTGTTATAATGCATTATAACTTGCTGTAAGTAAAGCCTGCTGTTATAATGCATTATAACTTGCTGTAAGTAAAGCCTGCTGTTATAATGCATTATAACTTGCTGTAAGTAAAGCCTGCTGTTATAATGCATTATAACTTGTTGTCAGTATGTATGAAATCATATAATACTCTTAATAAGGCTTGTAAAGTATCAACATTTTAAATTGAGTGAAAATGGCTGGTATAGTCAGGATGAGTATTAGATGATTATAAGACATTATAAAGGATTATACATGACAAGTCTAACCATGTATTGTAACTGCATCACAATGCTCCAAGTAGAAGGTTTCTATTATCTAATATTTCCCACTTTTTAGTCCAGCCAGGTGAAACCCTCTACCCAAATACTGCAGTCTGTGTGTCGTGCTGCTCCTGCAGCTGTGTGACATGGCGATTGATAGAATTACAGGATAAGGTTGGCACACGGCCAATCAACATGAAGTTAACACTCTGATGTTATCACCCACTATAAAAGTACGAGAATTTACAGGTCCAGAACTACACAACACCATTGAGATCAGAAATACAGTTGATTATTAATTGAGTAGCTGTTCAGATTGGAGTTGTTGATTGATTGTTTGGCTCTTGTTGTGTGGTAGACACGGACGACAAGTTGATTGGTGAGTGTTGATTATTAATTGAGTAGCCGTTCAGATTGGAGTTGTTGATTGATTGTTTGGCTCTTGTTGTGTGGTAGACACGGACGACAAGTTGATTGGTGAGTGTTGATTATTAATTGAGTAGCCGTTCAGATTGGAGTTGTTGATTGATTGTTTGGCTCTTGTTGTGTGGTAGACATGGAACCATTCAGAGCTGCCATGCATTTCAGTGTGAGAGCCACATCAAATCAAATCAAATCAAATCAAATCAAATGTATTTGTCACATACACATGGTTAGCAGATGTTAATGCGAGTGTAGCGAAATGCTTGTGCTTCTAGTTCCGACAATGCAGTAATAACGAACAAGTGATCTAACTAACAATTCCCAAAAAAACTACTGTCTTATACACAGTGTAAGGGGATAAAGAATATGTACATAAAGATATATGAATGAGTGATGGTACAGAGCAGCATAGGCAAGATACAGTAGATGATATCGAGTACAGTATATACATATGAGATGAGTATGTAAACCAAGTGGCATAGTTAAAGTGGCTAGTGATACATGTATTACATAAGGATGCAGTCGATGATATAGAGTACAGTATCTACGTATGCATATGAGATGAATAATGTAGGGTAAGTAACATTATATAAGGTAGCATTGTTTAAAGTGGCTAGTGATATATTTACATCATTTCCCATCAATTCCCATGATTAAAGTGGCTGGAGTAGAGTCAGTGGCATTGACAGTGTGTTGGCAGTAGCCACTCAATGTTAGTGGTGGCTGTTTAACAGTCTGATGGCCTTGAGATAGAAGCTGTTTTTCAGTCTCTCGGTCCCAGCTTTGATGCACCTGTACTGACCTCGCCTTCTGGATGACAGCGGGGTGAACAGGCAGTGGCTCGAGTGGTTGATGTCCTTGATGATCTTTATGGCCTTCCTGTAGCATCGGGTGGTGTAGGTGTCCTGGAGGGCAGGTAGTTTGCCCCCGGTGATGCGTTGTGCAGACCTCACTACCCTCTGGAGAGCCTTACGGTTGAGGGTGGTGCAGTTGCCATACCAGGCGGTGATACAGCCCGCCAGGATGCTCTCGATTGTGCATCTGTAGAAGTTTGTGAGTGCTTTTGGTGACAAGCCGAATTTCTTCAGCCTCCTGAGGTTGAAGAGGCGCTGCTGCGCCTTCCTCACGATGCTGTCTGTGTGAGTGGACCAATTCAGTTTGTCTGTGATGTGTATGCCGAGGAACTTAAAACTTGCTACCCTCTCCACTACTGTTCCATCGATGTGGATGGGGGGGTGTTCCCTCTGCTGTTTCCTGAAGTCCACAATCATCTCCTTAGTTTTGTTGACGTTGAGTGTGAGGTTATTTTCCTGACACCACACTCCGAGGGCCCTCACCTCCTCCCTGTAGGCCGTCTCGTCGTTGTTGGTAATCAAGCCTACCACTGTTGTGTCGTCCGCAAACTTGATGATTGAGTTGGAGGCGTGCGTGGCCACGCAGTCGTGGGTGAACAGGGAGTACAGGAGAGGGCTCAGAACGCACCCTTGTGGGGCCCCAGTGTTGAGGATCAGCGGGGAGGAGATGTTGTTGCCTACCCTCACCACCTGGGGGCGGCCCGTCAGGAAGTCCAGTACCCAGTTGCACAGGGCGGGGTCGAGACCCAGGGTCTCGAGCTTGATGACGAGCTTGGAGGGTACTATGGTGTTGAATGCCGAGCTGTAGTCGATGAACAGCATTCTCACATAGGTATTCCTCTTGTCCAGATGGGTTAGGGCAGTGTGCAGTGTGGTTGAGATTGCATCGTCTGTGGACCTATTTGGGCGGTAAGCAAATTGGAGTGGGTCAAGGGTGTCAGGTAGGGTGGAGGTGATATGGTCCTTGACTAGTCTCTCAAAGCACTTCACATATTACCGTGAAAGCTATATATTTAATTGTGAAAGCCAATAAGCTATACATTTCAGTGTGAGCAAGACAGGACCTCAGCAGTGAAGTTTGACAGAGCTTTATTTATGGAGAACAGAATGTAATTGACTAGGACTAAATCACTGTTAATTATAGGCAGTATTCAGCTAGATTCAGATTCAGAATTCTGTGTGGTTCAGATTCAGATTTCTGTTTGATTCAGGTTTGATTCAGATTCAGATGTGATTCAGTTTCACATTGTAATGAAGTAGAGCAAGGTTTGACAGAGCTTGAAGCACGGCATGTGGTTAATTATTCCAAGTGTTAATTACAGACTGTAGTATTCACAGTGGGCACATCACGTGACAGTGGAACAACCCCCTATCACCGTCTCTGTTTTTTTATTTAACCTTTATTTAACTAGGTTAAGTCATAGTGAACATCAACTAGCATTAGCCAAACAGGGCAACAACTAAGAAATATAAACCTAGTCATTATCTAGTCTTTCTACTTCTATGGGCAAAACAACCCTGATCGTCACCATAGAGGCCAAAACAACCCTGGTTGTCACTATGGAGGACAAAACAACCCTGATCATCACTATGGAGGACAAAACAACCCTGATCAACCCTGATCGTCACCATAGTGGACAAAACATCCCTGATCATCACTATGGAGGACAAAACAACCCTGATCGTCACTATGGAGGACAAAAAAACCCTGATCATCACTATGGAGGACAAAACAACCCTGATCGTCACTATGGAGGACAAAACAACCCTGATCGTCACTATGGAGGACAAAACAACCCTGATCATCACTATGGAGGACAAAACAACCCTGATCGTCACTATGGAGGACAAAACAACCCTGATCGTCACTATAGTGGACAAAACAACCCTGATCAACCCTGATCGTCACCATAGAGGACAAAACAACTGACAGGTGTCTAAAAATCGAGCCCACAGACATGTAATCTCCATTGACAAACATTGGCAGTAGAATGGCCCATACGGAAGAGTTCAGTGACTTTCAAAGTGGCACCATCATAGGATGCCACCTTTCCAACAAGTCAGTTCGTCAAATTTCTGTCCTGCTAGAGTTGCCCCGGTCAACTGTAAGTGCTGGTATTGTGAAGTGGAAACGTCTAGGAGCAACAACGGCTCAGCCACGAAGTGGTAGGCCACACAAGCTCACAGAACGGGACTGCCGAGTGCCGAAGCGAGTAACGTGTAAAAATCGTCTGTCCTCGGTTGCAACACTCTCTACAGAGTTCCAAACTGCCTATGGAAAGCAACGTCAGCACAAGAACTGTTTGTGAAATGTGTTTCCATGGCCAAGCAGCCGCACACAAGCCTAAGATCAACATGCGCAATGCCAAGCGTCGGCTGGATTGGTATAAAGCTCGCCGCCATTGGACTCTGAAGCAGTAGAAACACGTTCTCTGTTGTGATGAATCACGCTTCACCATCTGTTTGTCCGACGGACGAATCTGGGTTTGGCGGATGCCAGGAGAACGAAACCTACCACAATGCTTAGTGACAACTGTAAAGTTTGGTGGAGGAGTAAAAATGGTGTGAGGCTGTTTTTCATGGTTTGGTCCCCTTGCATACAATGAGATTCTAGACAATTCTGTGCTTCCGACTTTGTGGAAACAGTTTGAGGAAAACCGTTTCCTGTTTCAGCATGACAATGCCCCCCCCCGTGCACCTCAACCCCATGCGAACACCTTTGGGATTAAATGGAACGCCGACTGCGAGCCAGGCCTCATCGCCCAACATCAGTGTTCGACCTCCCCAATGTTCCAACATCTAGTGGAAAGCCTTCCCAGAAGAGTGGAGGCTGTTCAGAAGCAATGTTCCTACATCTAGTGGAAAGCCTTCCCAGAAGAGTGGAGGCTGTTATAGCAGCAATGTTCCTACATATAGTGGGAAGCCTTCCCAGAAGAGTGGAGGCGAGGGGAGAACCAACTCCATAATAATGCCCATGATTTTGGAATGAGATGTTGGGGGGAGGACTAGATACATAAAGTGCTTTCAATTGTAAACGCTAAAACAGATTTGTATGAAAATCTGTATGAAAATACCCTCGGATAAAAGATGACATTCTGTGCAGTCAGTCAGTTCATATAAAAATCCAAAATGCCAAATTAAACGTTTTAGCTTCACTGCCCAAATAAATCCGTAGGGGGTTGTATGTGTCTACGAGCTAAACTATATGGGTTAGCACTGAGCCTCTGTGGCTGCGGCAGAATGAAGGCTAGCACTGAGCCTCTGTTAGCAATGAGCTTCTGTGGCTGTGGCAGAGTGAGGGCTAGCACTGAGCCTCTGTGGCTGTGGCAGAGTGAGGGCTAGCACTGAGACTCTGTGGCTGCGGCAGAATGAAGGCTAGCACTGAGCCTCTGTGGCTGCGGCAGAGTGAGGGCTAGCACTGAGCCTCTGTGGCTGTGGCAGAATGAGGGCTAGCACTGAGCCTCTGTTAGCACTGAGCCTCTGTTAGCACTGAACCTCTGTGGCTGTGGCAGAGTGAGGGCTAGCACTGAGCCTCTGTGGCTGTGGCAGAATGAGGGTTAGCACTGAGCCTCTGTGGCTGTGGCAGAATGAGGGCTAGCACTGAGCCTCTGTTAGCACTGAGCCTCTGTTAGCACTGAACCTCTGTGGCTGTGGCAGAGTGAGGGCTAGCACTGAGCCTCTGTGGCTGTGGCAGAATGAGGGTTAGCACTGAGCCTCTGTGGCTGTGGCAGAATGAGGGCTAGCACTGAGCCTCTGTTAGCACTGAGCCTCTGTTAGCACTGAACCTCTGTGGCTGTGGCAGAGTGAGGGCTAGCACTGAGCCTCTGTGGCTGTGGCAGAATGAGGGTTAGCACTGAGCCTCTGTGGCTGTGGCAGAATGAGGGCTAGCACTGAGCCTCTGTTAGCACTGAGCCTCTGTTAGCACTGAACCTCTGTGGCTGTGGCAGAGTGAGGGCTAGCACTGAGCCTCTGTGGCTGTGGCAGAATGAGGGTTAGCACTGAGCCTCTGTGGCTGTGGCAGAATGAGGGCTAGCACTGAGCCTCTGTTAGCACTGAGCCTCTGTTAGCACTGAACCTCTGTGGCTGTGGCAGAATGAAGGCTAGCACTGAGCCTCTATGTCTGTGGCAGAGAGGCAGGAGGACATCACAGGGAATGAGGGCTTGTCCCAAATACTGTAGCACCCTATTCCCCATACAGTGCACTACTTTTGAACAGAGCCCTGGTGAAAAGGAATGCAATATATAGGGAATAGTTTGCCATTTTGGATGTAACTGAAGTCTACAATGAAAGCGACTGATGAAAGAAGCCTTGATATCATTGGACGGATAGTGTTACAGGTTATGCTGTACCCAGTCCACTGTTCAGAAACAGGAGCACGGCCCGCTTTAAATTGAAAAAGCCTTTGAACAACAGTACAGATCCAAAGGGGTTCACTTTCACAGAGTGACATGTTTGTCAACAAAAAGGTTGTTAATGGGTTGTTTCTAATTTCTTTCAGAGGAAGTGTGTGGTTGACTGTTTCAGGATTGAAATGGTACTTTGTCTCTTGGGGGGTGACTGATATCTTTGATAATTGTCGGGGAGATGCATTGATTTTTTTGTTCTGATTGTGGGCCTGGCTGATTTGTTTCAGTTCTGATGGTGGGCCTGGCTGATTTGTTTCAGTTCTGATGGTGGGCCTGGCTGATTTGTTTCAGTTCTGATTGTGGGCCTGGCTGATTTGTTTCAGTTCTGATGGTGGGCCTGGCTGATTTGTTTCAGTTCTGATGGTGGACCTGGCTGATTTGTTTCAGTTCTGATGGTGGGCCTGGCTGATTTGTTTCAGTTCTGATGGTGGGCCTGGCTGATTTGTTTCAGTTCTGATTGTGGGCCTGGCTGATTTGTTTCAGTTCTGATGGTGGACCTGGCTGATTTGTTTCAGTTCTGATGGTGGACCTGGCTGATTTGTTTCAGTTCTGATGGTGGACCAGGCTGATTGGTTTCAGTTCTGATGGTGGGCCTGGCTGATTTGTTTCAGTTCTGATGGTGGACCTGGCTGATTTGGTTTAGTTCTGATGGTGGGCCTGGCTGATTTGTTTCAGTTCTGATGGTGGGCCTGGCTGATTTGTTTCAGTTCTGATGGTGGACCATTCCAGTCAAATCTGATCTAAAGTAGTGCACTATATAGGGAATAGGGTTATTTTGGGCTCTGGGCTAAAGTAGTGCATTATATGGGGAATAGGGTTCTACAGGGTTCTGGTCTAAAGTCGTGCACTATATAGGGAATAGGGTGGTGCACTATATAGGGAATAGGGTTATGGTCTAATGTAGTACACTATATAGGGAATAGGGTTCTTTTGGGGTCGGGTCTAAAGTAGTGCACTACATAGGGAATAGGGTTCTATAGGGCTCTGGTCTAAAGTAGTGCACTATATAGAGAATAGGGTTCTATAGGGCTCTGGTCTAAAGTAGTGCACTATATAGGGAATAGGGTTCTATAGGGCTCTGGTTTAAAGTAGTACACTATATAGGGAATAGGGTAGTGCACTATATTGGGAATAGGTTGACTTTTGGAATGCAGGTTATTCTATTTCTATGTTCATCAGCTGTTGAAGTGAAGCACGGTACTCAGGCTATAGTGATGTAAACCATCCATGGTACTCAGGCTATAGTGATGTAAACCATCCACGGTACTCAGGCTATAGTGATGTAAACCATCCACGGTACTCAGGCTATAGTGATATAAACCATCCACGGTACTCAGGCTATAGCGATATAAACCATCCACGGTACTCAGGCTATAGTGATGTAAACCATCCACGGTACTCAGGCTATAGTGATGTAAACCATCCACGGTACTCAGGCTATAGTGATGTAAACCATCCACGGTACTCAGGCTATAGTGATGTAAACCATCCACGGTACTCAGGCTATAGTGATGTAAACCATCCACGGTACTCAGGCTATAGTGATATAAACCATCCACGGTACTCAGGCTATAGTGATGTAAACCATCCACGGTACTCAGGCTATAGTGATGTAAACCATCCACGGTACTCAGGTTATAGTGATGTAGGCTTGACTTCAGGACACAACAGGACAGGGCTTGATGTCCTGAAATCAAGCTTTTGAAGACATGACAGGACAGGGGTTGATGTCTTCAGAAGCTTGACTTCAGGACACGACAGGACAGGGGTTGATGTCTTCAGAAGCTTGACCTCAGGACATGACAGGACAGGGCTTGATGTCGTCAGAGGCTTGACTTCAGGACATGATAGGCTCATCGTGGCTGGAGGGTGTTGCTGAAGAGCTCAAATCTTCCGCTGAGGTCAGGACAGGATTTCACTGGAAACACAAAAAAACTAAAACAATACCCGACACAGTTAGACAACACAGCTATGAATGAATGATTTAGTCCAAGCAGGGAGTAAAATCTCATTGATGTGTAATAATGTGATTGTGTTAGTGAATTTTCATTGACTGTTCACACAGTAATGAAATAACATTGGCTGGGCTACTCACAGTGCTTGAAGAGGAAGCATTCAATGCTCCAATGGATGAGGGCACACGGTACATGGCTTCAGTTCATGTCAGGAGGAGAGTTGACACTGGTAGTGGAGGGGTCATCACCTCTTAAATCAGGGAACATATGGCGGGTCTTAGCTGGAAACACAAATAGCAGATACGTGGAGTTACACATGAATCAGAACTGAAAATGTAATCTAGTCTACGGTAATGAAGAGGGCTTCAGTTGTTTAGAGGGCAGAAGACCAAGGGGCTTCATTTTAGCTGATGTTGTGATTGAGTACTAACTTGACTGTTCGTGCAAAGATAAGTTGATGAGGGATCCGGCTGGTTTCCCCTCTTCTCCTTCTTCTACACACCTATCTGATAACACGTGGGAAGGATAAAGCAACATTAACCATGCCTAGACGATTGCATCTTTCAACAGTCAAATACCTCCATAGCACTACTGATTGGGGAAGGAGACAAGGAGACAAGAATAGGATGTCACTTTAGGCCAGTGGTTCCCAAAATGTTTAACTCAGCCCCCCAGTGAGGAGACAGACAGGATGTTATGTACACAAAGAGGCGGAACGGACGGTGAGGAGACAGACAGGATGTTCTGTACCCGAAGAGGCGGAACGGACGGTGAGGAGACAGACAGGATGTTATGTACCTGAAGAGGTGGAACGGACAGTGAGGAGACAGACAGGATGTTATGTACACAAAGAGGCGGAACGGACGGTGAGGAGACAGACAGGATGTTCTGTACCCGAAGAGGCGGAACGGACAGTGAGGAGACAGACAGGATGTTATGTACCTGAAGAGGTGGAACGGACAGTGAGGAGACAGACAGGATGTTATGTACACAAAGAGGCGGAACGGACGGTGAGGAGACAGACAGGATGTTATGTACCTGAAGAGGTGGAACGGACAGTGAGGAGACAGACAGGATGTTATGTACACAAAGAGGCGGAACGGACGGTGAGGAGACAGACAGGATGTTATGTACCTGAAGAGGTGGAACGGACAGTGAGGAGACAGACAGGATGTTATGTACACAAAGAGGCGGAACGGACGGTGAGGAGACAGACAGGATGTTATGTACCTGAAGAGGTGGAACGGACAGTGAGGAGACAGACAGGATGTTATGTACACAAAGAGGCGGAACGGACGGTGAGGAGACAGACAGGATGTTCTGTACCCGAAGAGGCGGAACGGACAGTGAGGAGACAGACAGGATGTTATGTACCTGAAGAGGTGGAACGGACAGTGAGGAGACAGACAGGATGTTATGTACACAAAGAGGCGGAACGGACGGTGAGGAGACAGACAGGATGTTATGTACCTGAAGAGGTGGAACGGACAGTGAGGAGACAGACAGGATGTTATGTACACAAAGAGGCGGAACGGACGGTGAGGAGACAGACAGGATGTTATGTACCTGAAGAGGTGGAACGGACGGTGAGGAGACAGACAGGATGTTATGTACACAAAGAGGCGGAACGGACAGTGAGGAGACAGACAGGATGTTATGTACCTGAAGAGGTGGAACGGACAGTGAGGAGACAGACAGGATGTTATGTACACAAAGAGGCGGAACGGACGGTGAGGAGACAGACAGGATGTTATGTACCTGAAGAGGTGGAACGGACAGTGAGGAGACAGACAGGATGTTATGTACACAAAGAGGCGGAACGGACGGTGAGGAGACAGACAGGATGTTCTGTACCCGAAGAGGCGGAACGGACAGTGAGGAGACAGACAGGATGTTATGTACCTGAAGAGGTGGAACGGACAGTGAGGAGACAGACAGGATGTTATGTACCTGAAGAGGTGGAACGGACAGTGAGGAGACAGACAGGATGTTATGTACCTGAAGAGGTGGAACGGACGGTGAGGAGACAGACAGGATGTTATGTACCTGAAGAGGTGGAACGGACAGTGAGGAGACAGACAGGATGTTCTGTACCCGAAGAGGCGGAACGGACAGTGAGGAGACAGACAGGATGTTATGTACCCGAAGAGGCGGAACGGACAGTGAGGAGACAGACAGGATGTTATGTACACAAAGAGGCGGAACGGACGGTGAGGAGACAGACAGGATGTTCTGTACCCGAAGAGGCGGAACGGACGGTGAGGAGACAGACAGGATGTTCTGTACCTGAAGAGGTGGAACGGACGGTGAGGAGACAGACAGGATGTTCTGTACACAAAGAGGCGGAACGGACGGTGAGGAGACAGACAGGATGTTATGTACACAAAGAGGCGGAACGGACGGTGAGGAGACAGACAGGATGTTATGTACCTGAAGAGGTGGAACGGACAGTGAGGAGACAGACAGGATGTTATGTACACAAAGAGGCGGAACGGACGGTGAGGAGACAGACAGGATGTTATGTACCTGAAGAGGTGGAACGGACAGTGAGGAGACAGACAGGATGTTATGTACCTGAAGAGGTGGAACGGACAGTGAGGAGACAGACAGGATGTTCTGTACCCGAAGAGGCGGAACGGACAGTGAGGAGACAGACAGGATGTTATGTACCCGAAGAGGCGGAACGGACAGTGAGGAGACAGACAGGATGTTATGTACACAAAGAGGCGGAACGGACGGTGAGGAGACAGACAGGATGTTCTGTACCCGAAGAGGCGGAACGGACGGTGAGGAGACAGACAGGATGTTCTGTACCTGAAGAGGTGGAACGGACGGTGAGGAGACAGACAGGATGTTCTGTACACAAAGAGGCGGAACGGACGGTGAGGAGACAGACAGGATGTTATGTACACAAAGAGGCGGAACGGACGGTGAGGAGACAGACAGGATGTTATGTACCTGAAGAGGTGGAACGGACAGTGAGGAGACAGACAGGATGTTATGTACACAAAGAGGCGGAACGGACGGTGAGGAGACAGACAGGATGTTATGTACCTGAAGAGGTGGAACGGACAGTGAGGAGACAGACAGGATGTTATGTACACAAAGAGGCGGAACGGACGGTGAGGAGACAGACAGGATGTTCTGTACCCGAAGAGGCGGAACGGACAGTGAGGAGACAGACAGGATGTTATGTACCTGAAGAGGTGGAACGGACAGTGAGGAGACAGACAGGATGTTATGTACCTGAAGAGGTGGAACGGACAGTGAGGAGACAGACAGGATGTTATGTACCTGAAGAGGTGGAACGGACAGTGAGGAGACAGACAGGATGTTATGTACCTGAAGAGGTGGAACGGACAGTGAGGAGACAGACAGGATGTTATGTACCTGAAGAGGTGGAACGGACAGTGAGGAGACAGACAGGATGTTATGTACACAAAGAGGCGGAACGGACGGTGAGGAGACAGACAGGATGTTATGTACCTGAAGAGGTGGAACGGACAGTGAGGAGACAGACAGGATGTTATGTACCTGAAGAGGTGGAACGGACAGTGAGGAGACAGACAGGATGTTCTGTACCCGAAGAGGCGGAACGGACAGTGAGGAGACAGACAGGATGTTATGTACCCGAAGAGGCGGAACGGACAGTGAGGAGACAGACAGGATGTTATGTACACAAAGAGGCGGAACGGACGGTGAGGAGACAGACAGGATGTTCTGTACCCGAAGAGGCGGAACGGACGGTGAGGAGACAGACAGGATGTTCTGTACCTGAAGAGGTGGAACGGACGGTGAGGAGACAGACAGGATGTTCTGTACACAAAGAGGCGGAACGGACGGTGAGGAGACAGACAGGATGTTATGTACACAAAGAGGCGGAACGGACGGTGAGGAGACAGACAGGATGTTATGTACCTGAAGAGGTGGAACGGACAGTGAGGAGACAGACAGGATGTTATGTACACAAAGAGGCGGAACGGACGGTGAGGAGACAGACAGGATGTTATGTACCTGAAGAGGTGGAACGGACAGTGAGGAGACAGACAGGATGTTATGTACACAAAGAGGCGGAACGGACGGTGAGGAGACAGACAGGATGTTCTGTACCCGAAGAGGCGGAACGGACAGTGAGGAGACAGACAGGATGTTATGTACCTGAAGAGGTGGAACGGACAGTGAGGAGACAGACAGGATGTTATGTACCTGAAGAGGTGGAACGGACAGTGAGGAGACAGACAGGATGTTATGTACCTGAAGAGGTGGAACGGACAGTGAGGAGACAGACAGGATGTTATGTACCTGAAGAGGTGGAACGGACAGTGAGGAGACAGACAGGATGTTATGTACCTGAAGAGGTGGAACGGACAGTGAGGAGACAGACAGGATGTTATGTACACAAAGAGGCGGAACGGACGGTGAGGAGACAGACAGGATGTTATGTACACAAAGAGGCGGAACGGACGGTGAGGAGACAGACAGGATGTTATGTACCTGAAGAGGTGGAACGGACGGTGAGGAGACAGACAGGATGTTATGTACACAAAGAGGCGGAACGGACGGTGAGGAGACAGACAGGATGTTATGTACACAAAGAGGCGGAACGGACGGTGAGGAGACAGACAGGATGTTATGTACCTGAAGAGGCGGAACGGACAGTGAGGAGACAGACAGGATGTTATGTACCTGAAGAGGTGGAACGGACAGTGAGGAGACAGACAGGATGTTATGTACCCGAAGAGGCGGAACGGACAGTGAGGAGACAGACAGGATGTTATGTACCTGAAGAGGTGGAACGGACAGTGAGGAGACAGACAGGATGTTATGTACACAAAGAGGCGGAACGGACGGTGAGGAGACAGACAGGATGTTATGTACCTGAAGAGGTGGAACGGACAGTGAGGAGACAGACAGGATGTTATGTACCTGAAGAGGTGGAACGGACGGTGAGGAGACAGACAGGATGTTATGTACCTGAAGAGGTGGAACGGACAGTGAGGAGACAGACAGGATGTTATGTACCTGAAGAGGTGGAACGGACGGTGAGGAGACAGACAGGATGTTATGTACACAAAGAGGCGGAACGGACGGTGAGGAGACAGACAGGATGTTATGTACCTGAAGAGGTGGAACGGACAGTGAGGAGACAGACAGGATGTTATGTACACAAAGAGGCGGAACGGACGGTGAGGAGACAGACAGGATGTTCTGTACCCGAAGAGGTGGAACGGACAGTGAGGAGACAGACAGGATGTTCTGTACCTGAAGAGGTGGAACGGACGGTGAGGAGACAGACAGGATGTTATGTACCTGAAGAGGCGGAACGGACAGTGAGGAGACAGACAGGATGTTATGTACCTGAAGAGGTGGAACGGACAGTGAGGAGACAGACAGGATGTTATGTACCTGAAGAGGTGGAACGGACGGTGAGGAGACAGACAGGATGTTATGTACCTGAAGAGGTGGAACGGACGGTGAGGAGACAGACAGGATGTTCTGTACCTGAAGAGGCGGAACGGACGGTGAGGAGACAGACAGGATGTTATGTACACAAAGAGGCGGAACGGACGGTGAGGAGACAGACAGGATGTTCTGGTGCTCACCTATCTTAGAGGCTTTTATTTACAATATTAACATATGCAAGACTAATTGGTCCAGGACGTTGACAAAGAATAAGAAATAAACTCTTCCTGCAGCAACTGTTTGCCTTAAACAAAACTCAGGTATAGCTCTGCTGTAGCCAACCTGTTACCTGCCCAGCTCTGCTGTAGCCAACCTGTTACCTGCCCAGCTCTGCTGTAGCCAACCTGTTACCTGCCCAGCTCTGCTGTAGCCAACATGTTACCTGCCCAGCTCTGCTGTAGCCAACCTGTTACCTGCCCAGCTCTGCTGTAGCCAACCTGTTACCTGCCCAGCTCTGCTGTAGCCAACCTGTTACCTGCCCAGCTCTGCTGTAGCCAACCTGTTACCTGCCCAGCTCTGCTGTAGCCAACCTGTTACCTGCCCAGCTCTGCTGTAGCCAACATGTTACCTGCCCAGCTCTGCTGTAGCCAACCTGTTACCTGCCCAGCTCTGCTGTAGCCAACCTGTTACCTGCCCAGCTCTGCTGTAGCCAACCTGTTACCTGCCCAGCTCTGCTGTAGCCAACCTGTTACCTCCCCAGCTCTGCTGTAGCCAACCTGTTACCTGCCCAGCTCTGCTGTAGCCAACCTGTTACCTGCCCAGCTCTGCTGTAGCCAACCTGTTACCTGCCCAGCTCTGCTGTAGCCAACCTGTTACCTGCCCAGCTCTGCTGTAGCCAACCTGTTACCTGCCCAGCTCTGCTGTAGCCAACCTGTTACCTGCCCAGCTCTGCTGTAGCCAACCTGTTACCTGCCCAGCCTGCTCTCTCCCAGGAAAAACCCCACTGACCACCTACCTACTCTTTCTACTATGCATTCTCTTTAAGGTCTGAAGACTGAGTGTGTGTGTGTACAGTATGTGTGTGTTGTGTACAGTATGTGTGTGTGTGTACCATGTGTGTGTGTGTACAGTATGTGTGTGTGTGTGTACAGTATGTGTGTGTGTGTACAGTATGTGTGTCTGTGTGTGTTGCATTAACTCCGAGCTTCAATCATACCCAGACTTCTCTCACTTAGCAACACACACACACACACACACACACACACACACACACACACACACACACACACACACACACACACACACACACACACACACACACACACACACACACACACACACACACACACACACCCCTCCCAGATGTATAATTCATTCCATTAGTCTGCCTGACTGGCTGGTTGGTACAAGCATAGACATGTCTCTGTGAGTACTAGGTCTGGGTTCAAATACTATCTATCTGAAGTCTTTCAAAGACGTTGAGCGCTTGCTTTAGCCTGTTTGGAGTGCCAGATGGGAGGGGTTTGCACTTTTGTGATTACTCTATTAGTTCCTTTACACATACTCAATCGAGCTCGGCTAAAGTATTCTATTTTTTCCCCAAACAGTATTTGAACCCATATCTTACGGGTACAAAGGATGAATGTACTTCTGCAGCTCACTGTGTAAAACACGTGGCTTAGTGTATAAATGATTTTCTGTTGCTCTTGTAAGAATATAATTTTGTAACCTCACTCTCCGGCTGGAAAAATACAATCTTAAAATAACCTATAGCTTTGATTCTAGCTGGCTTCTTGCACGAGTTAATGAACTAAACTTGGCAGTATGGTGACGTGAGACTAACTACTGTACTAGAAAACGGTTGTGACTAGATGGAGCACAGCTATGAACAGAAGTGACTTTCGTAGAAGGTTAGGAGGAGAGAATTTTAGGTAACCTTAACCTAACCTTAACCTAATTCTCCTAACCTTTTGCGAAATTTCTACTAAGCTGGTATGAAAAAGTCACTAACGTCAGTAGTTGTCAACACTCTAGTCAAAACCCTTGAGAACCTAACTAATTTATTTAGCAGTGGGTTCTCCCCACTTACCCCGTCTAACAGAGTCCTTGGCGACAAGGTCGTGTTATCAAGATGACAACCTGAGAGCTACTCTGTCTCCTTACGATGATGCTTGTGTTTGGTTCTACTGTAACAACAACCTCTTTCTTAGTGTCTTTCATTTCGGCAGTGGAGTGTCACTCTCCTTCCATATTAGATTTATTGACAGACATATGAGGAGGAGACCTTTTTTTCATTTTAACCAGGCAAGTCAGTTAAGAACAAATTCTTATTTACAATGACGGCCTAGGAACTGTGGGTTAACTGCCTTGTTCGGGGGACAAAACAACATGTTTTTTTATCTTGTCAGCTCGGGGATTCGATCTAGCAACCTTTCGGTTACTAGCCCAACGCTCTAACCACTAGGCTTCCTGCCACCCCATAGCACGGGGCGGCAGGTAGCCTAGTGAGGAGGAGACACACAGTGGCAAGAAACAGTATGTGAACCCTTTGGAATTACCTGGATTTCTGCATAAATTGGCCATAACATTTGATCTGACCTTCATCTAAGTCACAACAATAGACAAACACAGTCTGCTTAAACTATTATCACACAAATTATTGTATTTTTCCTGTTTATATTGAATACATCATTAAAAAATTCACAGTGTAGGTTGGGAAATGTATGTGAACCCCCCTAGGCTAATGACTTCTCCAAAAGCTAATTGGAGTCAGGAGTCAGCTAACCTGGAGTCCAACCAATGAGACGAGATTGGAGATGTTGGTTAGAGCTACCTTGCCGTATAAAAAACACTCTCAAAATGTTAGTTTGCTGTTCACAGGAAGCATTGCCTGATGAGAACCAATCCTTGAACAAAAGAGATCTCAGAGATTAAGAATTGTTGACTTGCATAAAGCTGGAAAGGACTACAAAAGTATCTCTAATAGCCTTGACGTTCATCAGTCCACGGTAAGACAAATTGTCTCTAAAGTTCAGCACTGTTGCTACTCTCCCTAGGAGTGGCCGTCCTGCAAAGATGACTGTGGACAGATGAAACTACAGTTGAGTCGTTTGGAAGGAACACGCATCACTATGAAAAAAAGGCACAGCACACCAACATCAAAACCTCATCCCAACTGTAAAGTATGGTGGAGGGAGCATCATGGTTTAGGGCTGCTTTGCTGCCTCAGGGCCTGGACAGCTTGCTATCATCGACGGGAAAATGATTTCCCAAGTTTATCAAGACATTTTGCAGGAGAATGTAAGGCTATCTGTCTGCCAATTGAAGCTCAACAGAAGTTGGGTGACGCAACAGGAAACGACCCAAAACACAGAAGTAAATCAACAACAGAATGGCTTCAACAGAAGAAAATACGTCTTCTGGAGTGGCCCAGTCAGAGTCCTGACCTCAACCTGATTGAGATGCTGTGGCATGACCTCAAGAGAGCGGTTCACATCAGACATCACAAGAATATTGCTGAAATGAAACATTTTGTAAAGAGGAATGGTCCAAAATTCCTCCTGACCGTTGTGCAGTTCTGAACCGCAACTACAGAAAACGTTTGGTTTGGTTGAGGTTATTGCTGCCAAAGGAGGGTCAACCAGTTATTAAATCTTTTCCCACCCTGCACTGTGAATGTTTACACGGTGTGTTTAATAAAGACATGAAAACATATCATTGTTTGCGTGTTATTAGTTTAAGCAGACTGTGTTTGTCTGTTGTTGTGACTTAGATGGAGTCTTTTCAGTCCTACTGTGTGTCGTGTGACTGCTGTCCCCGACACCATACATCACTGTGACCTTGGGCTCCACTGTACTGTGGACATGGAGGGGCCGTGCTACTGTAGAAGATCACTCTGCCCATACTAATAGGCTGCCTTTACCATCACAGTAAACCTCTACATCTGCATTCCAAATGGCACCGTATTGCCTTCTATAGTTCATTCCTTTTAACTAGGGCCCATCGACCAGGGCCCATCGACCAGGGCCCATCGACCAGGGCCCATCGACCAGGGCCCATCGACCAGGGCCCATTGACTAGGGCCCATCGACCAGGGCCCATCGACCAGGGCCCATCGACCAGGGCCCATCGACTAGGGAGCCATCTGGAAATTCTGGCGAATGTCAGAGGGGGCGGACAAAGTTTGGGCCGGGGGCCCATGAACATTTTAAGATCAAAAAGATTTTTGTGCAATTTCTCTGTTATACTAATCTATAAAGGGCCTTTGGTTGATCAGTGGGCAACGGCCGGCCCCCCTACTAAGATGTGCCGACATTGGTTTTGTGATAGGCTGAGCTGAGGTCACGCAAACTACCATTCAAAGTAAAATGCGACTTCAGCAAAGAGACCTGCAACGACTCTTTCATCAGTTAGACATGGATCATGGGATCGTAAAAAATGGAAAGGGTGCTAATAAACCTAGAAAGAGCCCTCACTTCACACAAAATATCCTGTATATATATTTATCATGGATACCCATTAGTTCCTGCCAAGGCAGCAGCTACTCTTCCTGGGGTTTATTATGGATCCCCATTAGTTCCTGCCAAGGCAGCAGCTACCCTTCCTGGGGTTTATTATGGATCCCCATTAGTTCCTGCCAAGGCAGCAGCTATTCTTCCTGGGGTTTATTATGGATCCCCATTAGTTCCTGTCAAGGCAGCAGCTACTCTTCCTGGGGTTTATTATGGATCCCCATTAGTTCCTGTCAAGGCAGCAGCTACTCTTCCTGGGGGTTTATTATGGATCCCCATTAGTTCCTGCCAAGGCAGCAGCTACCCTTCCTGGGGTTTATTATGGATCCCCATTAGTTCCTGCCAAGCCAGCAGCTATTCTTCCTGGGGTTTATTATGGATCCCCATTAGTTCCTGTCAAGGCAGCAGCTACTCTTCCTGGGGTTTATTATGGATCCCCATTAGTTCCTGCCAAGGCAGCAGCTACTCTTCCTGGGGGTTTATTATGGATCCCCATTAGTTCCTGTCAAGGCAGCAGCTACTCTTCCTGGGGTTTATTATGGATCCCCATTAGTTCCTGTCAAGGCAGCAGCTACTCTTCCTGGGGTTTATTATGGATCCCCATTAGTTCCTGTCAAGGCAGCCAGCTACTCAGAAATGACTCAGAATGGGTGGCAAGAAATGTTAGTCCTAAATATTTAAAAAAATAAAAGCATTGTATTTGGGTCAAATCATTCACTAAATCCCAAACTCTCTCCTCCCCTCCCTTCTCTCCACTCCTCCCCTTTCCTCTCTCCTCCCCTCCCCTCTCTCCACTTCTCCCCTCTCTCCACTTCTCCCTTTCCTCCCCTCCTCTCTCCTCCCCTCCCCTCTCGTCCTCTCTCCTCCCCTCTCTCCACTCCTCTGCTCTCCAATACCACTCTTCTCCCCTCCCCTCTCCTCCCCACTCCTCTCCTCTCCTCCCCTCTCCCCACTCCTACCCTCTCCCCACTCCTACCCTCTCCCCTCTCCCTATCCCACTCTCTCCCTCCCCCATTACTCTCTCCCCTTTTCACTCTCTCTCTCTTTCTCTCTGTCCTCCTCTCCATTTCCCTCCTCTCTCTCCTCCCCTCTCTCCCTCCACAGTGGATAGCCCTGGCCTCTCTGTTCTTCATCCTCGTGTCCATCTCCACCTTCTGTCTGGAGACCCACGAATTCTTCAACCCCATCGTGAACCGCACCGAGCTGGAGCTGGTGGACAACGTGACGGTGGAGCATGTGTACCAGGAGACGGAGACGGTGGTCTATCTCACCTATATCGAGGGCGTCTGCGTGGTCTGGTTTACCTTTGAGTTCATGATGAGAGTCATATTCTGTCCGGACAAGATGGAGTTCATGAAGAAAGCTCTGAACGTTATCGACTTCGTGGCTATCTTACCATTCTACCTGGAGGTCGGGCTGAGTGGGCTATCGTCTAAAGCGGCTAAGGATGTTCTGGGGTTCCTGAGGGTGGTGAGGTTCGTCAGGATCCTGCGTATCTTCAAGCTGACCCGTCACTTCGTGGGCCTGAGGGTTCTGGGTCACACGTTACGAGCAAGCACCAATGAGTTCCTACTCCTCATCATCTTCCTCGCACTCGGAGTCCTCATATTCGCCACGATGATCTACTACGCCGAACGGATGGGAGCGGATCCGACCGACCCGCGCGCCAGCGAGCACACGCACTTCAAGAACATCCCCATCGGATTCTGGTGGGCCGTCGTTACCATGACGACCCTTGGTTACGGCGACATGTACCCCCAGACGTGGTCGGGTATGCTTGTCGGAGCGCTGTGCGCCCTGTCGGGTGTACTGACCATCGCCATGCCCGTCCCCGTGATCGTCAACAACTTTGGAATGTATTACTCCTTGGCCATGGCGAAGCAGAAGCTACCAAAGAAGAAGAACAAGCATATCCCGCGAGCACCCCAACCAGGATCACCCAACTACTATAAGTCCAGCATCAACTCTCCTCCAACGCCCCATAAAGCACCGCTCCTTCCTGAAAGCCCGAAATTAGTCCACCCCGTTTTGGCTCTGGCTCAAAACATTACTATGACACACGATGACGTCTTCAAAGTAAAGTTTCCAGGTGAGAAATCTCTTCTTTTCTCTCCTCTCCTTCCCTCTTCATTTCTTCTCTTCTCTGTAGTCAAACTCTCCTGCAACATCCTATTGTTCAGCTGTTCGTCTCGCTGTCTGTCTCGCTGTCTGTCTCGCTGTCTGTCTCACTGTCTCTCTCACTGTCTCTCTCACTGTCTCTCTCACTGTCTCTCTCACTGTATGTCTCACTGTCTGTCTCACTATTTGTCTCGCTGTTTGTCTCACTGTCTGTCTCGCTGTCTGTCTCGCTGTCTGTCTCACTGTCTCTCTCACTGTCTCACTGTCTCTCTCACTGTCTCTCTCACTGTCTCTCTCGCTGTCTGTCTCTCTGTCTGTCTCGCTGTCTGTCTCGCTGTCTGTCTCGCTGTCTCTCTCACTGTCTGTCTCACTGTCTGTCTCGCTGTCTCTCTCACTGTCTCTCTCACTGTCTGTCTCGCTGTCTGTCTCGCTGTTTGTCTCGCTGTCTGTCACGCTGTCTGTCTCGCTGTCTGTCTCACTGTCTCTCTCACTGTCTGTCTCGCTGTATTTCTCACTGTCTCTCTCACTGTCTGTCTCGCTGTCTGTCACGCTGTCTGTCTCGCTGTCTGTCTCACTGTCTCTCTCGCTGTCTGTCTCGCTGTATTTCTCACTGTCTCTCTCACTGTCTGTCTCGCTGTCTGTCTCACTGTCTGTCTCGCTGTCTGTCACGCTGTCTGTCTCGCTGTCTGTCTCACTGTCTGTCTCACTGTCTGTCTCGCTGTCTGTCTCGCTGTCTGTCTCACTGTCTGTCTCGCTGTCTGTCTCGCTGTCTGTCTCGCTGTCTGTCTCTCTCACTATTTGTCTCACTGTTTATCTGTAGACGCCCTCCCTCTACTCCCAGTGGCTCAACCAGGTAACTCGGCCACTTCTGATTTAACAAATTCATCTCTCATTTATTAAAAGATCAATAAGCTTTATGATTAGCAGATTGAGATGTAGCCCGTGGAATGTAGCACATGACTCACTGCCACCTTCCTAGCACTCTCACAGCCAGTCTGGCGTCTGCATCCGTGTCACACACACCTATTTAGTAATAATTATGTAATGAAGATTCATATATGTGTAAGGGGCTTACATCAAGGCAATGAAAAGATATGTAAAAGATTCTGTAAAACGAAATACCCGTATGAAGTTAGCGATTGTTGTTGTGTAGTTATTTGGCATCAGATGGTGTTACTATGGTAACTACTATAGCTTTACTATAAAAGAAAGAGCAAATTAAAGTTCAGTGTTAATTTTAGGCATATAAAGGACAATCGCATCAAGTTAAGTACTGGACAAGCATGGCACACATTAACTAACATGGACAAGCATTGCACACATTAACTAACATGGACAAGCATGGCACACATTAACTTGTGCTGATCATTGAATGCAGGTGACTAGCATGCGCTACCGAGGTACTAGGCTGCTACTTGTCAGGTCAAGTGGGTTGATGTTTTTAAGGCTAACATACTTGTCTCACGTTGGCACCATCCGACGTAGCATACTAAAATGCACCCGCCACTAAACCCACTAACCATCTGAGTCCAGACACCATCACCACCACTACTACAGTACACACTGTAATATACTTCTGTAGCATGCTTCAAATCCTGCTGTTGACTGTCCGAAGCAGTGCTAGTATAATTTATTTAGCTTCTTATGGGCGTCCCACCTGGCCAATATCCGGTGAAATTGCAGAGCGCAAACTACAGAATTATAAATATTTAACTTTCATAAAATCACAAGTGTAATACATCAAAAATAAAGCTTAACTTCTTGTTAATCCAGCCGCTGTGTCAGATTTCAAAAAGGCTTTACGGCGAAAGCAAACCATGCGATTATCTGAGGACGGTGCCCCGCATACAAAACCATGAAAAACATATTTCAACCAGGCAGGTGCGACACGAAAGTCAGAAATAGCGATATAATAATTGCCTTACCTTTGATGATCTTCTTCTGTTGACACTCCAAAAGGTCCCAGTTACATCACAAATGGTCCTTTTGTTTGATAAAGTCCTTCTTTATATCCATAAAAACTCAGTTTAGCTGGCGGGCTTCAGTCAATAATCCACCCAGTTTCCCTCCATCAAAATGCATAAAAAATGAATCCCAAACGTTACTAATAAACTATTCCAAACAAGTCAAACAACGTCAATAATGAAACCTTAGGTACCCTAATATGTAAATAAACGTAAAAATTTAAGACATAGAATCATTATTGTCTTTACCGGAGAAAAATACCAAAGTACGCTCTCTCTCTTCCACGCGCTTGGAAACACAACAGCTAAAATGGGAGCCACCTAGAAAAACGACAAATTCTAGCTCATTTTTCCAAAAACCAGCCTGAAACTCTTTCTAAAGACTGTTGACATCTAGTGGAAGCCCTAGGAACTGCAATCTGGGAGGACTTGGCCTTATAATAAAAGTGACAGCCATTCTGGGCCTGAATAACAGGCAGTTTACTTTGGGCACGCTTTTTATCCGGAAGTGAAAATACTGCCCCCTACCCAAGAGAGGTTAAACAGTCAGTAATATTTTATTTGAATCATGCTGGGATATGTGCAATACATACCCCATCTTCTAATTGAATGTGCTGCACCTAGAATTTCTCAGACCTTCTCCCCTATGTGGACTTCCGAGTGGCACAGCATTTCAGTGCAAGACGCGTCACTGCAGTGCCTGGTTCGAATCCAGGCTGTGTCACATCCATCCGTGATTGGGAGTCCCATGGGGCGGTGCACAATTGGCCCAGGGTCGTCCGGGTTTGGCCGGGGTAGGCCATCATTGTAAATAAGACTTTGTTGTTAACTGACTTGCCTAGTTAAATAAAGGTGAAATACATGTAAAAAACATAGTAAGATAGGTGAATTGCAACAGCACTCTGCTCCATTCAAAACAGATTCCCCCCCCCGCATCCAATTTCCCTGTAACATAACGGAGACTTACGCTTTTCACTTTTGATTTTGGTTAAAAGATATTTCACAATTTTAGTAACCAGAAAATTATGATTTTTCTATATTGGTCACTTGACCCTACTTCCACTAGATAACACCGTCACAAAGTCAAAACAGCTTTCCCATTTTGACAACAGATGCCTCTCCAGCGGCAGAAATCAATAGGCGAATATCACAGCCAAGCACAACACTGGAGGGTAAGTAGCACTTTAAAACAATTCCCCCATTACTGCAGCTATATTATGGATATTTTCTTGAAATGATGTTTTTGTTGTTTAAAGAAATCCTATATGGAGCTCCTTTAAGCTGGTAATGTTGTTGTTGGTTACTAAACATCATATGATTCACTTTTGCCAGACTTCAGGTTAGCCTCTGAGGGAAGGAATGGAGTTGTAGTGAATTGAATTGGGATGCCCATTTATCTAATTGTTGCAGTTCTCTGCTCTGGTCTCTTGTTTGAATTGAGATGCCCGTTTATCTAATTGTTGCAGTTCTCTGCTCTGGTCTCTTGTTTGAATTGGGATGCCCGTTTATCTAATTGTTGCAGTTCTCTGCTCTGGTCTCTTGTTTGAATTGGGATGCCCGTTTATCTAATTGTTGCAGTTCTCTGCTCTGGTCTCTTGTTTGAATTGGGATGCCCGTTTATCTAATTGTTGCAGTTCTCTGCTCTGGTCTCTTGTTTGAATTGGGATGCCCGTTTATCTAATTGTTGCAGTTCTCTGCTCTGGTCTCTTGTTTGAATTGGGATGCCCGTTTATCTAATTGTTGCAGTTCTCTGCTCTGGTCTCTTGTTTGAATTGGGATGCCCGTTTATCTAATTGTTGCAGTTCTCTGCTCTGGTCTCTTGTTTGAATTGGGATGCCCGTTTATCTAATTGTTGCAGTTCTCTGCTCTGGTCTCTTGTTTGAATTGGGATGCCCGTTTATCTAATTGTTGCAGTTCTCTGCTCTGGTCTCTTGTTTGAATTGGGATGCCCGTTTATCTAATTGTTGCAGTTCTCTGCTCTGGTCTCTTGTTTGAATTGGGATGCCCGTTTATCTAATTGTTGCAGTTCTCTGCTCTGGTCTCTTGTTTGAATTGGGATGCCCGTTTATCTAATTGTTGCAGTTCTCTGCTCTGGTCTCTTGTTTGAATTGGGATGCCCGTTTATCTAATTGTTGCAGTTCTCTGCTCTGGTCTCTTGTTTGAATTGGGATGCCCATTTATCTAATTGTTGCAGTTCTCTGCTCTGGTCTCTTGTTTGGCAGTTGGACAAGAAGCATTTAAATCTTGTATTTGATCAGAGTGTTTGACCTTGTTGTCTGTATCTCCTGGAGAAATGATATTCTAATTTTACTTCTATGGAATCTCCTGAATCTCCTGATCTAATTCTGTTTCTATGGAATGTCCTATTCTAATTCTGTTTCTATGGAATATCCTGTTCTAATTCTGTTTCTATGGAATATCCTGTTCTAATTCTGTTTCTATGGAATCTCCTGTTCTAATTCTGTTTCTATGGAATCTCCTGTTCTAATTATATTTCCATGGAATCTCCTGTTCTAATTCCTTCTAAGGAATCTCCTGTTCTAATTCTATTTCCATGGAATCTCCTGTTCTAATTCTATTTCTATGGAATCTCCTGTGTGTCTGTCTGAAGATTCCAAGCTGAATGGGGAGGCGGCCAACGCAGCTCTAGCAAATGAAGACTGTCCTCATATAGACCAGGCCATCTCGCCAGAGGAGATTTTCAGCCCCAGTGAGAGAGAACGGCCTTGTTGTCTCATCACCACAGCTGCAGAACGACCCAACCACAAAGGGTGTAGAGTCAGGAGGGGTACGTACACCTACAGTAACAGCCAAACACAGTCCAACCACATAAGGGGAGGAGGGAGGAGAGTTATGTACTGTAACTGCCAAACATAGGCAGCTATTAAACGGGTTGCTTTCCCTACGACCGGATTTCTCATAATCGTACATACAGTACACAATTTCAACCTGTGGGCCAACACGCATGTGTACATGCATATGATGCAAACGCAGACACACACACACACACACAAGGTTGTTATCCAAGCCTTTGCTCTACCCCCTAACTGGCATCTTATAGATCTGCATTCTGGTTTGACCTCTCCTCCTAACAATAGACAACGGTCACTTTACATTCGGTTTTGTCTTTCTTTTGACCAACGTGTTTTTGAAACGTCTTTGTCGATGATACTTGTAGCTACCGTAGCTCTGTAGAGAAGTGCTCTGAACTCCATAGAACATGACGGGTCATTAAAGACGCCCTCCAGATTCAGCTAGTTTGGAACCTTTCCCATTGAAAAACAATATCCCAAGTTAATACAGTAATGTACACACACTTAAGCAGATGCTTTTTTGTGGTTGTTGAGTTTTATATATTTTTTTTTTAAGACTCATCTTCGAAAGTCTGAGTTCTAAAAATACTTCTGCAAAAAAATCAAGGTCAGGACATTACAGGACATTACTGGACATTACTGGACATGACAGGACATTACTGGACATTACAGGACATTACAGGACATTACTGGACATTACTGGACATTACAGGACATTACTGGACATTACAGGACATTACTGGACATTACAGGACATTACTGGGCATTACAGGACATTACAGGACATTACTGGACATTACTGGAGAGCCTATGACATCATCAGGTTGAAATAGTGCAAAGGGACTAGGGCCTGCGTCGCAAATGACACCCTATTCCCTATATAGCGTACTACTGTTGATCAGGGCCGTATATTTGGGATAGAGTGTCATTTGGGATGCAGAAAGTACTATAAGATGTAATCAGACGTATTCCAATTATCCTTTTCCTTTAGAACCAACTTCTCTGGTTTTAAATGGCCTATGTGGCATCGATACCCAGCTAGCAATGAGGAATCTGGCCCAGAAGCGGCCATCTTCCGGGAGGCCGGAACTGATTGAATCGGCCCGGAATCAGGTGTTGGACTCGACACGGAATCAAAATTAACGACTGCCCAGAACCGGCCCAAGTACATCGGCCCGTTTCCATCTACTGGAATGACTTTGTCAGCATCTCACCAGAATCCCCCAGAAGCGACCCGATCCAAATTTTTATAAATGTATACAAAACTACCCAATTTAGTAATTTTAAATATCACTATTGTACATTTTATACATACAGGCTCCATCCACAAAGGTTTTAATGCCTATCAATTGCCTTGCACAGAGTATCAAAATACTAAAATACTACACAGTACTCTTAAAGAATTAGTTTAAATGTTAATTGTATTTTTTGATCACAGAAACAATGAGAAAATATGGGAAAATAAATAATTATATGTTAATTATATAAAGCAGCCCGAGGCCCAAGTAATATATTTGGGCCAGATAACTATCACCAGAATCGGCCCGAGCCCCAAGTAATACATTTGGGCCAGATAACTCACACCTGACTCTTGGCCGAGTGCCCCGACTCAGCCGGAATCGGCCCAGATCCACTGTGCTAGCTGGGTATGAGTCAGAAATATTGATTATAGCATCAAAATTGACTACAAAGTGTAAATCGGATAATTTTGGCCATAAAGTCAGTCTCGTCCAAAACTACGTTTTGTAAGTGAGTTTGTCACGACATACAGGATGGGTGGATATGGATTAGGATCATATGACAAATACAATTTGATTTGATTAGGATCATGCCCACTTGCCCAGTGACTTGATAAGTTGATTGGGAGTCCCATAGGGCAGCGCACAATTGGCCCAGAGTTCTCCGGGTTTGGCCGGGGTAGGCCGTCATTGTAAATAAGAATTTGTTCTTAACTGACTTGCCTAGTTAAATAAAAAATTTAATTAAATTGTGGCCTGGCTGCTCAATGTGACTGCTAGCTTCATTGACAAACACAGTGTTGGAACTTAGCCAAATAGCAATTCTTTTTGGGGGGGGGGGGGCTGATAAACAAATTAGTTTGACAGCTTGCGGATGATGAAGTTGTAGACAAGTTATAGTTCTCAGAAATCAGTCCTGAGCACAGCAAGGCTTTCCCGACTTGATAGACTGGATGCAGTGCACTGACCAGTTTTTCAGGCACATTTTTTAAATTGAGAAATACTGCACCAAACACCTTAGCTAGATGTAACATTGCGCAACGAAGATCTCCTCAGCAAAAAAAAACGTCTAAATGAATGACAGATTTCTTGATTTATCTTAGATGAATTCTGACTTTTTTTATTTTGATGAAGTGACTATTTTATATACACACAACATACATAATGTACCTATATATAATGTTCCTATATGTTATACAAACAAAACAACCCATTTGAGATGTTATTATATGAAATACAATGTGCTTGTGAAGAAATCCTTGATGTATCTTTTGTTTGTTGTTTTACTGGCTCTATCATGTATGCAGCTAGCTGGTGTGTTTGTTCTACTGATGCTATTGATGAGGAACCCTGTTGATGATTAGGAATCTGATGCTATTGATGAGGAACAATGTTGATGATTAGGAATCTGATGCTATTGATGAGGAACCCTGTTGATGATTAGGAATCTGATGCTATTGATGAGGAACCCTGTTGATGATTAGGAATCTGATGCTATTGATGAGGAACCCTGTTGATGATTAGGAATCTGATGCTATTGATGAGGAACCCTGCTGATGATTAGGAATCTGATGCTATTGATGAGGAACCCTGCTGATGATTAGGAATCTGACGCTATTGATGAGGAACCCTGTTGATGATTAGGAATCTGATGCTATTGATGAGGAACCCTGTTGATGATTAGGAATCTGATGCTATTGATGAGGAACCCTGCTGATGATTAGGAATCTGACGCTATTGACGATCATCATGATGCCCTGTCTTGCTGATGGGTGTAATTAGTGTGGTGTTAGAGCCCAACGCTAATAGATAATATCTGACTATGGAGTATGGAGTCCTGTGGCGTTATGAGGGGCTATGTGAAGTTGCCTCATGACAGAGTAAAATGAAATGCCCAACCCTAAATTTGTAAAACAACAAACATTGTAAAAAAAAAAAAAAAGATTATACTTTTAAATGTCTGTCTTTAAAAAATATATAATTCATGACTACGCCAACTCTAATCCAGTCTGTGTTTTAACTGGTATCTAAAAGCACAAAGCTATTGTTCTATTGGGGCTTGAGCCAACAGTGACCTAACAAATCTCTTATTGCCATCGATGCCTAATGTATGCAAAACCTCAAAACCTCATTCCGTTTCTCAAGTTGGGGGATTCAGCCCTTGGCTCTCAGTTAAAGGGAACACAGGACAGAATCCCCAAATCTACAGGGAGAATCGGTAAAAAGTGTAGCAGACTGTCAACATATTCTCCAATATACTTAGCAGACTGCCAACACATTCTCCAATATACTGTAGCAGACTGCCAACATATTCTCCAGTATACTGTAGCAGACTGACAACATATTCTCCAATATACTGTAGCAGACTGCCAACATATTCTCCAGTATACTGTAGCAGACTGTCAACATATTCTCCAGTATACTGTAGCAGACTGCCAACATATTCTCCAATATACTGTAGCAGACTGTCAATATATTCTCCAATATACTGTAGCAGACTGCCAACATATTCTCCAATATACTGTAGCAGACTGTCAACATATTCTCCAGTATACTGTAGCAGACTGTCAACATATTCTCCAATATACTGTAGCAGACTGCCAACATATTCTCTAATATACTGTAGCAGACTGCCAACATATTCTCCAATGTATTCTAACTACCAACATATTCTCCAATATACTGTAGCAGACTGTCAACATATTCTCCAGTATACTGTAGCAGACTGTCAACATATTCTCCAATATACTGTAGCAGACTGTCAACATATTCTCCAATATACTGTAGCAGACTGCCAACATATTCTCCAATGTATTCTAACTGCCAACATATTCTCCAATATACTGTAGCAGACTGTCAACATATTCTCCAGTATACTGTAGCAGACTGCCAACATATTCTTCAATATACTGTAGCAGACTGCCAACATATTCAACCAATATACTGTAGCAGACTGCCAACATATTCTCCAATATACTGTAGCAGACTGCCAACATATTCTCCAATGTATTCTAACTGCCAACATATTCTCCAATATACTGTAGCAGACTGTCAACATATTCTCCAGTATACTGTAGCAGACTGCCAACATATTCTTCAATATACTGTAGCAGACTGCCAACATATTCTCCAATATACTGTAGCAGACTGTCAACATATTCTCCAATATACTGTAGCAGACTGCCAACATATTCTCCAGTATACTGTAGCAGACTGTCAACATATTCTCCAGTATACTGTAGCAGACTGTCAACATATTCTCCAGTATACTGTAGCAGACTGCCAACATATTCCGCAATATACTGCAGCAGACTGTCAACATATTCTCCAATATACTGTAGCAGACTGCCAACATATTCTCCAATATACTGTAGCAGACTGCCAACATATTATCCAATATACTGTAGCAGACTGCCAACATATTCAACCAAAAGACTGTAGCAGACTGCCAACATATTCTCCAATATACTGTAGCAGACTGCCAACATATTCTCCAATATACTGTAGCAGACTGTCAACATATTCTCCAATATACTGTAGCAGACTGCCAACATATTCTCCAATATACTGTAGCAGACTGCCAACATATTCTCCAATATACTGTAGCAGACTGCCAACATATTCTCCAATATACTGTAGCAGACTGCCAACATATTCTCCAATATACTGTAGCAGACTGCCAACATATTCTCCAATATACTGTAGCAGACTGCCAACATATTCAACCAAAAGACTGTAGCAGACTGCCAACATATTCTCCAATATACGGTAGCAGACTGCCAACATATTCTCCAATATACTGTAGCAGACTGTCAACATATTCTCCAATATACTGTAGCAGACTGTCAACATATTCTCCAATATACTGTAGCAGACTGCCAACATATTCTCCAATATACTGTAGCAGACTGTCAACATATTCTCCAGTATACTGTAGCAGACTGTCAACATATTCTCCAATATACTGTAGCAGACTGCCAACATATTCTCCAATGTATTCTAACTGCCAACATATTCTCCAATATACTCTAGCAGACTGTCAACATATTCTCCAGTATACTGTAGCAGACTGCCAACATATTCTCCAATATACTGTAGCAAACTGTCAACATATTCTCCAGTATACTGTAGCAGACTGCCAACATATTCTTCAATATACTGTAGCAGACTGCCAACATATTCAACCAATATACTGTAGCAGACTGCCAACATATTATCCAATGTATTCTAACTGCCAACATATTCTCCAATATACTGTAGCAGACTGCCAACATATTCTCCAGTATACTGTAGCAGACTGACAACATATTCTCCAATATACTGTAGCAGACTGCCAACATATTCTCCAGTATACTGTAGCAGACTGTCAACATATTCTCCAGTATACTGTAGCAGACTGCCAACATATTCTCCAATATACTGTAGCAGACTGTAAACATATTCTCCAATATACTGTAGCAGACTGCCAACATATTCTCCAATATACTGTAGCAGACTGTCAACATATTCTCCAGTATACTGTAGCAGACTGTCAACATATTCTCCAATATACTGTAGCAGACTGCCCAAAAAATATTCTCCAATATACTGTAGCAGACTGCCAACATATTCTCCAATGTATTCTAACTACCAACATATTCTCCAATATACTGTAGCAGACTGTCAACATATTGTCCAGTATACTGTAGCAGACTGTCAACATATTCTCCAATATACTGTAGCAGACTGTCAACATATTCTCCAATATACTGTAGCAGACTGCCAACATATTCTCCAATGTATTCTAACTGCCAACATATTCTCCAATATACTGTAGCAGACTGTCAACATATTCTCCAGTATACTGTAGCAGACTGCCAACATATTCTTCAATATACTGTAGCAGACTGCCAACATATTCAACCAATATACTGTAGCAGACTGCCAACATATTCTCCAATATACTGTAGCAGACTGCCAACATATTCTCCAATGTATTCTAACTGCCAACATATTCTCCAATATACTGTAGCAGACTGTTAACATATTCTCCAGTATACTGTAGCAGACTGCCAACATATTATTCAATATACTGTAGCAGACTGCCAACATTTTCAACCAATATACTGTAGCAGACTGCCAACATATTCTCCAATATACTGTAGCAGACTGCCAACATATTCTCCAATATACTGTAGCAGACTGCCAACATATTCAACCAAAAGACTGTAGCAGACTGCCAACATATTCTCCAATATACTGTAGCAGACTGCCAACATATTCTCCAATATACTGTAGCAGACTGTCAACATATTCTCCAATATACTGTAGCAGACTGCCAACATATTCTCCAATATACTGTAGCAGACTGCCAACATATTCTCCAATATACTGTAGCAGACTGCCAACATATTCTCCAATATACTGTAGCAGACTGCCAACATATTCTCCAATATACTGTAGCAGACTGCCAACATATTCTCCAATATACTGTAGCAGACTGCCAACATATTCAACCAAAAGACTGTAGCAGACTGCCAACATATTCTCCAATATACGGTAGCAGACTGTCAACATATTCTCCAGTATACTGTAGCAGACTGTCAACATATTCTCCAATATACTGTAGCAGACTGCCCAAAAAATATTCTCCAATATACTGTAGCAGACTGCCAACATATTCTCCAATGTATTCTAACTACCAACATATTCTCCAATATACTGTAGCAGACTGTCAACATATTCTCCAGTATACTGTAGCAGACTGTCAACATATTCTCCAATATACTGTAGCAGACTGTCAACATATTCTCCAATATACTGTAGCAGACTGCCAACATATTCTCCAATGTATTCTAACTGCCAACATATTCTCCAATATACTGTAGCAGACTGTCAACATATTCTCCAGTATACTGTAGCAGACTGCCAACATATTCTTCAATATACTGTAGCAGACTGCCAACATATTCAACCAATATACTGTAGCAGACTGCCAACATATTCTCCAATATACTGTAGCAGACTGCCAACATATTCTCCAATGTATTCTAACTGCCAACATATTCTCCAATATACTGTAGCAGACTGTTAACATATTCTCCAGTATACTGTAGCAGACTGCCAACATATTATTCAATATACTGTAGCAGACTGCCAACATTTTCAACCAATATACTGTAGCAGACTGTCAACATATTCTCCAATATACTGTAGCAGACTGCCAACATATTCTCCAGTATACTGTAGCAGACTGTCAACATATTATCCAGTATACTGTAGCAGACTGTCAACATATTCTCCAGTATACTGTAGCAGACTGCCAACATATTCCGCAATATACTGCAGCAGACTGTCAACATATTCTCCAATATACTGTAGCAGACTGCCAACATATTCCGCAATATACTGCAGCAGACTGTCAACATATTCTCCAATATACTGTAGCAGACTGCCAACATATTCCGCAATATACTGCAGCAGACTGTCAACATATTCTCCAATATACTGTAGCAGACTGCCAACATATTCTCCAATATACTGTAGCAGACTGCCAACATATTCTCCAATATACTGTAGCAGACTGCCAACATATTCAACCAAAAGACTGTAGCAGACTGCCAACATATTCTCCAATATACTGTAGCAGACTGCCAACATATTCTCCAATATACTGTAGCAGACTGTCAACATATTCTCCAATATACTGTAGCAGACTGCCAACATATTCTCCAATATACTGTAGCAGACTGTAAACATATTCTCCAATATACTGTAGCAGACTGCCAACATATTCTCCAATGTATTCTAACTGCCAACATATTCTCCAATATACTGTAGCAGACTGTTAACATATTCTCCAATATACTGTAGCAGACTGTCAACATATTCTCCAATATACTGTAGCAGACTGCCAACATATTCTCCAATATACTGTAGCAGACTGCCAACATATTCTCCAATATACTGTAGCAGACTGCCAACATATTCTCCAATGTATTCTAACTGCCAACATATTCTCCAATATACTGTAGCAGACTGTTAACATATTCTCCAGTATACTGTAGCAGACTGCCAACATATTCTTCAATATACTGTAGCAGACTGCCAACATATTCAACCAATATACTGTAGCAGACTGCCAACATATTCTCCAATATACTGTAGCAGACTGCCAACATATTCTCCAATGTATTCTAACTGCCAACATATTCTCCAATATACTGTAGCAGACTGTTAACATATTCTCCAGTATACTGTAGCAGACTGCCAACATATTATTCAATATACTGTAGCAGACTGCCAAAATTTTCAACCAATATACTGTAGCAGACTGCCAACATATTCTCCAATATACTGTAGCAGACTGCCAACATATTCTCCAATATACTGTAGCAGACTGCCAACATATTCAACCAAAAGACTGTAGCAGACTGCCAACATATTCTCCAATATACTGTAGCAGACTGCCAACATATTCTCCAATATACTGTAGCAGACTGTCAACATATTCTCCAATATACTGTAGCAGACTGCCAACATATTCTCCAATATACTGTAGCAGACTGCCAACATATTCTCCAATATACTGTAGCAGACTGCCAACATATTCTCCAATATACTGTAGCAGACTGCCAACATATTCTCCAATATACTGTAGCAGACTGCCAACATATTCTCCAATATACTGTAGCAGACTGCCAACATATTCAACCAAAAGACTGTAGCAGACTGCCAACATATTCTCCAATATACGGTAGCAGACTGCCAACATATTCTCCAATATACTGTAGCAGACTGTCAACATATTCTCCAATATACTGTAGCAGACTGTCAACATATTCTCCAATATACTGTAGCAGACTGCCAACATATTCTCCAATATACTGTAGCAGACTGTCAACATATTCTCCAATATACTGTAGCAGACTGCCAACATATTCTCCAATATACTGTAGCAAACTGTCAACATATTCTCCAGTATACTGTAGCAGACTGCCAACATATTCTTCAATATACTGTAGCAGACTGCCAACATATTCAACCAATATACTGTAGCAGACTGCCAACATATTATCCAATGTATTCTAACTGCCAACATATTCTCCAATATACTGTAGCAGACTGCCAACATATTCTCCAGTATACTGTAGCAGACTGACAACATATTCTCCAATATACTGTAGCAGACTGCCAACATATTCTCCAGTATACTGTAGCAGACTGTCAACATATTCTCCAGTATACTGTAGCAGACTGCCAACATATTCTCCAATATACTGTAGCAGACTGTAAACATATTCTCCAATATACTGTAGCAGACTGCCAACATATTCTCCAATATACTGTAGCAGACTGTCAACATATTCTCCAGTATACTGTAGCAGACTGTCAACATATTCTCCAATATACTGTAGCAGACTGCCAAAAAAATATTCTCCAATATACTGTAGCAGACTGCCAACATATTCTCCAATGTATTCTAACTACCAACATATTCTCCAATATACTGTAGCAGAATGTCAACATATTCTCCAGTATACTGTAGCAGACTGTCAACATATTCTCCAATATACTGTAGCAGACTGTCAACATATTCTCCAATATACTGTAGCAGACTGCCAACATATTCTCCAATGTATTCTAACTGCCAACATATTCTCCAATATACTGTAGCAGACTGTCAACATATTCTCCAGTATACTGTAGCAGACTGCCAACATATTCTTCAATATACTGTAGCAGACTGCCAACATATTCAACCAATATACTGTAGCAGACTGCCAACATATTCTCCAATATACTGTAGCAGACTGCCAACATATTCTCCAATGTATTCTAACTGCCAACATATTCTCCAATATACTGTAGCAGACTGTTAACATATTCTCCAGTATACTGTAGCAGACTGCCAACATATTATTCAATATACTGTAGCAGACTGCCAACATTTTCAACCAATATACTGTAGCAGACTGCCAACATATTCTCCAATATACTGTAGCAGACTGTCAACATATTCTCCAATATACTGTAGCAGACTGCCAACATATTCTCCAGTATACTGTAGCAGACTGTCAACATATTATCCAGTATACTGTAGCAGACTGTCAACATATTCTCCAGTATACTGTAGCAGACTGCCAACATATTCCGCAATATACTGCAGCAGACTGTCAACATATTCTCCAATATACTGTAGCAGACTGCCAACATATTCTCCAATATACTGTAGCAGACTGCCAACATATTCTCCAATATACTGTAGCAGACTGTCAACATATTCTCCAATATACTGTAGCAGACTGCCAACATATTCTCCAGTATACTGTAGCAGACTGTCAACATATTATCCAGTATACTGTAGCAGACTGTCAACATATTCTCCAGTATACTGTAGCAGACTGCCAACATATTCCGCAATATACTGCAGCAGACTGTCAACATATTCTCCAATATACTGTAGCAGACTGCCAACATATTCTCCAATATACTGTAGCAGACTGCCAACATATTCTCCAATATACTGTAGCAGACTGCCAACATATTCAACCAAAAGACTGTAGCAGACTGCCAACATATTCTCCAATATACTGTAGCAGACTGCCAACATATTCTCCAATATACTGTAGCAGACTGCCAACATATTCTCCAATATACTGTAGCAGACTGCCAACATATTCTCCAATATACTGTAGCAGACTGCCAACATATTCAACCAAAAGACTGTAGCAGACTGCCAACATATTCTCCAATATACTGTAGCAGACTGCCAACATATTCTCCAATATACTGTAGCAGACTGTCAACATATTCTCCAATATACTGTAGCAGACTGCCAACATATTCTCCAATATACTGTAGCAGACTGTAAACATATTCTCCAATATACTGTAGCAGACTGCCAACATATTCTCCAATATACTGTAGCAGACTGCCAACATATTCTCCAATATACTGTAGCAGACTGCCAACATATTCTCCAATATACTGTAGCAGACTGTAAACATATTCTCCAATATACTGTAGCAGACTGCCAACATATTCTCCAATATACTGTAGCAGACTGTCAACATATTCTCCAGTATACTGTAGCAGACTGTCAACATATTCTCCAATATACTGTAGCAGACTGCCAAAAAAATATTCTCCAATATACTGTAGCAGACTGCCAACATATTCTCCAATGTATTCTAACTACCAACATATTCTCCAATATACTGTAGCAGACTGTCAACATATTCTCCAGTATACTGTAGCAGACTGTCAACATATTCTCCAATATACTGTAGCAGACTGTCAACATATTCTCCAATATACTGTAGCAGACTGCCAACATATTCTCCAATGTATTCTAACTGCCAACATATTCTCCAATATACTGTAGCAGACTGTCAACATATTCTCCAGTATACTGTAGCAGACTGCCAACATATTCTTCAATATACTGTAGCAGACTGCCAACATATTCAACCAATATACTGTAGCAGACTGCCAACATATTCTCCAATATACTGTAGCAGACTGCCAACATATTCTCCAATGTATTCTAACTGCCAACATATTCTCCAATATACTGTAGCAGACTGTTAACATATTCTCCAGTATACTGTAGCAGACTGCCAACATATTCTTCAATATACTGTAGCAGACTGCCAACATATTCAACCAATATACTGTAGCAGACTGCCAACATATTCTCCAATATACTGTAGCAGACTGCCAACATATTCTCCAATGTATTCTAACTGCCAACATATTCTCCAATATACTGTAGCAGACTGTTAACATATTCTCCAGTATACTGTAGCAGACTGCCAACATATTATTCAATATACTGTAGCAGACTGCCAACATTTTCAACCAATATACTGTTGCAGACTGCCAACATATTCTCCAATATACTGTAGCAGACTGCCAACATATTCTCCAATATACTGTAGCAGACTGCCAACATATTCAACCAAAAGACTGTAGCAGACTGCCAACATATTCTCCAATATACTGTAGCAGACTGCCAACATATTCTCCAATATACTGTAGCAGACTGTCAACATATTCTCCAATATACTGTAGCAGACTGCCAACATATTCTCCAATATACTGTAGCAGACTGCCAACATATTCTCCAATATACTGTAGCAGACTGCCAACATATTCTCCAATATACTGTAGCAGACTGCCAACATATTCTCCAATATACTGTAGCAGACTGCCAACATATTCTCCAATATACTGTAGCAGACTGCCAACATATTCAACCAAAAGACTGTAGCAGACTGCCAACATATTCTCCAATATACGGTAGCAGACTGCCAACATATTATCCAATATACTGTAGCAGACTGTCAACATATTCTCCAATATACTGTAGCAGACTGTCAACATATTCTCCAATATACTGTAGCAGACTGCCAACATATTCTCCAATATACTGTAGCAGACTGTCAACATATTCTCCAGTATACTGTAGCAGACTGTCAACATATTCTCCAATATACTGTAGCAGACTGCCAACATATTCTCCAATGTATTCTAACTGCCAACATATTCTCCAATATACTGTAGCAGACTGTCAACATATTCTCCAGTATACTGTAGCAGACTGCCAACATATTCTCCAATATACTGTAGCAAACTGTCAACATATTCTCCAGTATACTGTAGCAGACTGCCAACATATTCTTCAATATACTGTAGCAGACTGCCAACATATTCAACCAATATACTGTAGCAGACTGCCAACATATTATCCAATGTATTCTAACTGCCAACATATTCTCCAATATACTGTAGCAGACTGCCAGCATATTCTCCAGTATACTGTAGCAGACTGACAACATATTCTCCAATATACTGTAGCAGACTGCCAACATATTCTCCAGTATACTGTAGCAGACTGTCAACATATTCTCCAGTATACTGTAGCAGACTGCCAACATATTCTCCAATATACTGTAGCAGACTGTAAACATATTCTCCAATATACTGTAGCAGACTGCCAACATATTCTCCAATATACTGTAGCAGACTGTCAACATATTCTCCAGTATACTGTAGCAGACTGTCAACATATTCTCCAATATACTGTAGCAGACTGCCAAAAAAATATTCTCCAATATACTGTAGCAGACTGCCAACATATTCTCCAATGTATTCTAACTACCAACATATTCTCCAATATACTGTAGCAGACTGTCAACATATTCTCCAGTATACTGTAGCAGACTGTCAACATATTCTCCAATATACTGTAGCAGACTGTCAACATATTCTCCAATATACTGTAGCAGACTGCCAACATATTCTCCAATGTATTCTAACTGCCAACATATTCTCCAATATACTGTAGCAGACTGTCAACATATTCTCCAGTATACTGTAGCAGACTGCCAACATATTCTTCAATATACTGTAGCAGACTGCCAACATATTCAACCAATATACTGTAGCAGACTGCCAACATATTCTCCAATATACTGTAGCAGACTGCCAACATATTCTCCAATGTATTCTAACTGCCAACATATTCTCCAATATACTGTAGCAGACTGTTAACATATTCTCCAGTATACTGTAGCAGACTGCCAACATATTATTCAATATACTGTAGCAGACTGCCAACATTTTCAACCAATATACTGTAGCAGACTGCCAACATATTCTCCAATATACTGTAGCAGACTGTCAACATATTCTCCAATATACTGTAGCAGACTGCCAACATATTCTCCAGTATACTGTAGCAGACTGTCAACATATTATCCAGTATACTGTAGCAGACTGTCAACATATTCTCCAGTATACTGTAGCAGACTGCCAACATATTCCGCAATATACTGCAGCAGACTGTCAACATATTCTCCAATATACTGTAGCAGACTGCCAACATATTCTCCAATATACTGTAGCAGACTGCCAACATATTCTCCAATATACTGTAGCAGACTGCCAACATATTCAACCAAAAGACTGTAGCAGACTGCCAACATATTCTCCAATATACTGTAGCAGACTGCCAACATATTCTCCAATATACTGTAGCAGACTGTCAACATATTCTCCAATATACTGTAGCAGACTGCCAACATATTCTCCAATATACTGTAGCAGACTGTTAACATATTCTCCAATATACTGTAGCAGACTGCCAACATATTCTCCAATATACTGTAGCAGACTGCCAACATATTCTCCAATATACTGTAGCAGACTGTCAACATATTCTCCAGTATACTGTAGCAGACTGCCAACATATTCTTCAATATACTGTAGCAGACTGTCAACATATTCTCCAATATACTGTAGCAGACTGCCAAAAAAATATTCTCCAATATACTGTAGCAGACTGCCAACATATTCTCCAATGTATTCTAACTACCAACATATTCTCCAATATACTGTAGCAAACTGTCAACATATTCTCCAGTATACTGTAGCAGACTGCCAACATATTCTTCAATATACTGTAGCAGACTGCCAACATATTCAACCAATATACTGTAGCAGACTGCCAACATATTATCCAATGTATTCTAACTGCCAACATATTCTCCAATATACTGTAGCAGACTGCCAACATATTCTCCAGTATACTGTAGCAGACTGACAACATATTCTCCAATATACTGTAGCAGACTGCCAACATATTCTCCAGTATACTGTAGCAGACTGTCAACATATTCTCCAGTATACTGTAGCAGACTGCCAACATATTCTCCAATATACTGTAGCAGACTGTAAACATATTCTCCAATATACTGTAGCAGACTGCCAACATATTCTCCAATATACTGTAGCAGACTGTCAACATATTCTCCAGTATACTGTAGCAGACTGTCAACATATTCTCCAATATACTGTAGCAGACTGCCAAAAAAATATTCTCCAATATACTGTAGCAGACTGCCAACATATTCTCCAATGTATTCTAACTACCAACATATTCTCCAATATACTGTAGCAGACTGTCAACATATTCTCCAGTATACTGTAGCAGACTGTCAACATATTCTCCAATATACTGTAGCAGACTGTCAACATATTCTCCAATATACTGTAGCAGACTGCCAACATATTCTCCAATGTATTCTAACTGCCAACATATTCTCCAATATACTGTAGCAGACTGTCAACATATTCTCCAGTATACCGTAGCAGACTGCCAACATATTCTTCAATATACTGTAGCAGACTGCCAACATATTCAACCAATATACTGTAGCAGACTGCCAACATATTCTCCAATATACTGTAGCAGACTGCCAACATATTCTCCAATGTATTCTAACTGCCAACATATTCTCCAATATACTGTAGCAGACTGTTAACATATTCTCCAGTATACTGTAGCAGACTGTCAACATATTATCCAGTATACTGTAGCAGACTGTCAACATATTCTCCAGTATACTGTAGCAGACTGCCAACATATTCCGCAATATACTGCAGCAGACTGTCAACATATTCTCCAATATACTGTAGCAGACTGCCAACATATTCTCCAATATACTGTAGCAGACTGCCAACATATTCTCCAATATACTGTAGCAGACTGCCAACATATTCTCCAATATACTGTAGCAGACTGTCAACATATTCTCCAATATACTGTAGCAGACTGCCAACATATTCTCCAATATACTGTAGCAGACTGTAAACATATTCTCCAATATACTGTAGCAGACTGCCAACATATTCTCCAATATACTGTAGCAGACTGCCAACATATTCTCCAATATACTGTAGCAGACTGCCAACATATTCTCCAATATACTGTAGCAGACTGTAAACGTATTCTCCAATATACTGTAGCAGACTGCCAACATATTCTCCAATATACTGTAGCAGACTGTCAACATATTCTCCAGTATACTGTAGCAGACTGTCAACATATTCTCCAATATACTGTAGCAGACTGCCAAAAAAATATTCTCCAATATACTGTAGCAGACTGCCAACATATTCTCCAATGTATTCTAACTACCAACATATTCTCCAGTATACTGTAGCAGACTGTCAACATATTCTCCAATATACTGTAGCAGACTGTCAACATATTCTCCAATATACTGTAGCAGACTGCCAACATATTCTCCAATGTATTCTAACTGCCAACATATTCTCCAATATACTGTAGCAGACTGTAAACATATTCTCCAGTATACTGTAGCAGACTGCCAACATATTCTTCAATATACTGTAGCAGACTGCCAACATATTCAACCAATATACTGTAGCAGACTGCCAACATATTCTCCAATATACTGTAGCAGACTGCCAACATATTCTCCAATGTATTCTAACTGCCAACATATTCTCCAATATACTGTAGCAGACTGTTAACATATTCTCCAGTATACTGTAGCAGACTGCCAACATATTCTTCAATATACTGTAGCAGACTGCCAACATTTTCAACCAATATACTGTAGCAGACTGCCAACATATTCTCCAATATACTGTAGCAGACTGTCAACATATTCTCCAATATACTGTAGCAGACTGCCAACATATTCTCCAGTATACTGTAGCAGACTGTCAACATATTATCCAGTATACTGTAGCAGACTGTCAACATATTCTCCAGTATACTGTAGCAGACTGCCAACATATTCCGCAATATACTGCAGCAGACTGTCAACATATTCTCCAATATACTGTAGCAGACTGCCAACATATTCTCCAATATACTGTAGCAGACTGCCAACATATTCTCCAATATACTGTAGCAGACTGCCAACATATTCAACCAAAAGACTGTAGCAGACTGCCAACATATTCTCCAATATACTGTAGCAGACTGCCAACATATTCTCCAATATACTGTAGCAGACTGTCAACATATTCTCCAATATACTGTAGCAGACTGCCAACATATTCTCCAATATACTGTAGCAGACTGTTAACATATTCTCCAATATACTGTAGCAGACTGCCAACATATTCTCCAATATACTGTAGCAGACTGCCAACATATTCTCCAATATACTGTAGCAGACTGTCAACATATTCTCCAGTATACTGTAGCAGACTGCCAACATATTCTTCAATATACTGTAGCAGACTGTCAACATATTCTCCAATATACTGTAGCAGACTGCCAAAAAAATATTCTCCAATATACTGTAGCAGACTGCCAACATATTCTCCAATGTATTCTAACTACCAACATATTCTCCAATATACTGTAGCAAACTGTCAACATATTCTCCAGTATACTGTAGCAGACTGCCAACATATTCTTCAATATACTGTAGCAGACTGCCAACATATTCAACCAATATACTGTAGCAGACTGCCAACATATTATCCAATGTATTCTAACTGCCAACATATTCTCCAATATACTGTAGCAGACTGCCAACATATTCTCCAGTATACTGTAGCAGACTGACAACATATTCTCCAATATACTGTAGCAGACTGCCAACATATTCTCCAGTATACTGTAGCAGACTGTCAACATATTCTCCAGTATACTGTAGCAGACTGCCAACATATTCTCCAATATACTGTAGCAGACTGTAAACATATTCTCCAATATACTGTAGCAGACTGCCAACATATTCTCCAATATACTGTAGCAGACTGTCAACATATTCTCCAGTATACTGTAGCAGACTGTCAACATATTCTCCAATATACTGTAGCAGACTGCCAAAAAAATATTCTCCAATATACTGTAGCAGACTGCCAACATATTCTCCAATGTATTCTAACTACCAACATATTCTCCAATATACTGTAGCAGACTGTCAACATATTCTCCAGTATACTGTAGCAGACTGTCAACATATTCTCCAATATACTGTAGCAGACTGTCAACATATTCTCCAATATACTGTAGCAGACTGCCAACATATTCTCCAATGTATTCTAACTGCCAACATATTCTCCAATATACTGTAGCAGACTGTCAACATATTCTCCAGTATACCGTAGCAGACTGCCAACATATTCTTCAATATACTGTAGCAGACTGCCAACATATTCAACCAATATACTGTAGCAGACTGCCAACATATTCTCCAATATACTGTAGCAGACTGCCAACATATTCTCCAATGTATTCTAACTGCCAACATATTCTCCAATATACTGTAGCAGACTGTTAACATATTCTCCAGTATACTGTAGCAGACTGCCAACATATTATTCAATATACTGTAGCAGACTGCCAACATTTTCAACCAATATACTGTAGCAGACTGCCAACATATTCTCCAATATACTGTAGCAGACTGTCAACATATTCTCCAATATACTGTAGCAGACTGCCAACATATTCTCCAGTATACTGTAGCAGACTGTCAACATATTATCCAGTATACTGTAGCAGACTGTCAACATATTCTCCAGTATACTGTAGCAGACTGCCAACATATTCCGCAATATACTGCAGCAGACTGTCAACATATCTCCAATATACTGTAGCAGACTGCCAACATATTCTCCAATATACTGTAGCAGACTGCCAACATATTCTCCAATATACTGTAGCAGACTGCCAACATATTCAACCAAAAGACTGTAGCAGACTGCCAACATATTCTCCAATATACTGTAGCAGACTGCCAACATATTCTCCAATATACTGTAGCAGACTGTCAACATATTCTCCAATATACTGTAGCAGACTGCCAACATATTCTCCAATATACTGTAGCAGACTGTAAACATATTCTCCAATATACTGTAGCAGACTGCCAACATATTCTCCAATATACTGTAGCAGACTGCCAACATATTCTCCAATATACTGTAGCAGACTGCCAACATATTCTCCAATATACTGTAGCAGACTGTAAACATATTCTCCAATATACTGTAGCAGACTGCCAACATATTCTCCAATATACTGTAGCAGACTGTCAACATATTCTCCAGTATACTGTAGCAGACTGTCAACATATTCTCCAATATACTGTAGCAGACTGCCCAAAAAATATTCTCCAATATACTGTAGCAGACTGCCAACATATTCTCCAATGTATTCTAACTACCAACATATTCTCCAATATACTGTAGCAGACTGTCAACATATTCTCCAGTATACTGTAGCAGACTGTCAACATATTCTCCAATATACTGTAGCAGACTGTCAACATATTCTCCAATATACTGTAGCAGACTGCCAACATATTCTCCAATGTATTCTAACTGCCAACATATTCTCCAATATACTGTAGCAGACTGTCAACATATTCTCCAGTATACTGTAGCAGACTGCCAACATATTCTTCAATATACTGTAGCAGACTGCCAACATATTCAACCAATATACTGTAGCAGACTGCCAACATATTCTCCAATATACTGTAGCAGACTGCCAACATATTCTCCAATGTATTCTAACTGCCAACATATTCTCCAATATACTGTAGCAGACTGTTAACATATTCTCCAGTATACTGTAGCAGACTGCCAACATATTCTTCAATATACTGTAGCAGACTGCCAACATTTCAACCAATATACTGTAGCAGACTGCCAACATATTCTCCAATATACTGTATCAGACTGTCAACATATTCTCCAATATACTGTAGCAGACTGCCAACATATTCTCCAGTATACTGTAGCAGACTGTCAACATATTATCCAGTATACTGTAGCAGACTGTCAACATATTCTCCAGTATACTGTAGCAGACTGTCAACATATTCTCCAATATACTGTAGCAGACTGCCAACATATTCTCCAATGTATTCTAACTGCCAACATATTCTCCAATATACTGTAGCAGACTGTCAACATATTCTCCAGTATACTGTAGCAGACTGCCAACATATTCTCCAATATACTGTAGCAAACTGTCAACATATTCTCCAGTATACTGTAGCAGACTGCCAACATATTCTTCAATATACTGTAGCAGACTGCCAACATATTCAACCAATATACTGTAGCAGACTGCCAACTATTATCCAATGTATTCTAACTGCCAACATATTCTCCAATATACTGTAGCAGACTGCCAACATATTCTCCAGTATACTGTAGCAGACTGACAACATATTCTCCAATATACTGTAGCAGACTGCCAACATATTCTCCAGTATACTGTAGCAGACTGTCAACATATTCTCCAGTATACTGTAGCAGACTGCCAACATATTTCTCCAATATACTGTAGCAGACTGTAAACATATTCTCCAATATACTGTAGCAGACTGCCAACATATTCTCCAATATACTGTAGCAGACTGTCAACATATTCTCCAGTATACTGTAGCAGACTGTCAACATATTCTCCAATATACTGTAGCAGACTGCCAAAAAAATATTCTCCAATATACTGTAGCAGACTGCCAACATATTCTCCAATGTATTCTAACTACCAACATATTCTCCAATATACTGTAGCAGACTGTCAACATATTCTCCAGTATACTGTAGCAGACTGTCAACATATTCTCCAATATACTGTAGCAGACTGTCAACATATTCTCCAATATACTGTAGCAGACTGCCAACATATTCTCCAATGTATTCTAACTGCCAACATATTCTCCATATACTGTAGCAGACTGTCAACATATTCTCCAGTATACTGTAGCAGACTGCCAACATATTCTTCAATATACTGTAGCAGACTGCCAACATATTCAACCAATATACTGTAAGCAGACTGCCAACATATTCTCCAATATACTGTAGCAGACTGCCAACATATTCTCCAATGTATTCTAACTGCCAACATATTCTCCAATATACTGTAGCAGACTGTTACATATTCTCCAGTATACTGTAGCAGACTGCCAACATATTATTCAATATACTGTAGCAGACTGCCAACATTTTCAACCAATATACTGTAGCAGACTGCCAACATATTCTCCAATATACTGTAGCAGACTGTCAACATATTCTCCAATATACTGTAGGCAGACTGCCAACATATTCTCCAGTATACTGTAGCAGACTGTCAACATATTTCCAGTATACTGTAGCAGACTGTCAACATATTCTCCAGTATACTGTAGCAGACTGCCAACATATTCCGCAATATACTGCAGCAGACTGTCAACATAATTCTCCATATACTTAGCAGACTGCCAACATATTCTCCAATATACTGTAGCAGACTGCCAACATATTCTCCATATCTGTAGCAGACTGCCACATATTCAACCAAAAGACTGTAGCAGACTGCCAACATCATTCTCCAATATACTGTAGCAGACTGCCAACATATTCTCCCAATATACTGTAGCAGACTGTCACATATTCTCCAATATACTGTAGCAGACTGCCAACATATTCTCCAATATACTGTAGCAGACTGTAAACAATTCTCCAATATACTGTAGCAGACTGCCAACATATTCTCCAATATACTGTAGCAGACTGCAACATATTCTCCAATATACTGTAGCAGACTGTCAACATATTCTCCAGTATACTGTAGCAGACTGTCAACATATTCTCCAATATACTGTAGCAGACTGCCAAAAAAATATTCTCCAATATACTGTAGCAGACTGCCAACATATTCTCCAATGTATTCTAACTACAACATATTCTCCAATATACTGTAGCAGACTGTCAACATATTCTCCAGTATACTGTAGCAGACTGTCAACATATTCTCCAATATCTGTAGGCAGACTGTCAACATAGTCTCCATATACTGTACAGACTGCCAACATATTCTCCAATGTATTCTAACTGCCAACATATTCTCCATATACTGTAGCAGACTGTCAACATATTCTCCAGTATACTGTAGCAGACTGCCAACATATTCTTCAATATACTGTAGCAGACTGCCAACATATTCAACCAATATACTGTAGCAGACTGCCAACATATTCTCCAATATACTGTAGCAGACTGCCAACATATTCTCCAATGTAGTCGAACTGCCAACATATTCCCAATATACTGTAGCATACTGTTAACATATTCCCAGTATACTGTAGCAGACTGCCACATATTCTCCAATATACTGTAGCAGACTGTCAACATATTCTCCAATATACTGTAGCAGACTGCCAACATATTCTCCAGTATACTGTAGCAGACTGTCAACATATTATCCAGTATACTGTAGCAGACTGTCAACATATTCTCCAGTATACTGTAGCAGACTGCCAACATAGTCCGCAATATACTGCAGCAGACTGTCCAACATATTCTCCAATATACTGTAGCAGACTGCCAACATATTCTCCAATATACTGTAGCAGACTGCCCACATATTCTCCAATATACTGTAGCAGACTGCCAACATATTCTCCAATATACTGTAGCAGACTGTCAACATATTCTCCAATATACTGTAGCAACTGCCAACATATTCTCCAATATACTGTAGCAGACTGTAATAATATTCTCAATATCGTAGCAGACTGCCAACATATTCTCCAATATACTGTAGCAGACTGCCAACATATTCTCCAATATACTGTAGCAGACTGCCACATATTCTCCAATATACTGTACAGACTGTAAACGTATTCTCCAATATACTGTAGCAGACTGCAACATATTCTCCAATATACTGTAGCAGACTGTCAACATATTCTCCAGTATACTGTAGCAGACTGTCAACATATTCTCCAATATACTGTAGCAGACTGCCAAAAAAATATTCTCCAATATACTGTAGCAGACTGCCAACATATTCTCCAATGTATTCTAACTACCACATATTCTCCAGTATACTGTAGCAACTGTCAACATATTCTCCAATATACTGTAGCAGACTGTCAACATATTCTCCAATATACGGTAGCAGACTGCCAACATATTCTCCAATGTATTCTAACTGCCAACATATTCTCCAATATACTGTAGCAGACTGTAAACATATTCTCCAGTATACTGTAGCAGACTGCCAACATATTCTTCAATATACTGTAGCAGACTGCCAACATATTCAACCATATACTGTAGCAGACTGCCAACATATGCTCCAATATACTGTAGCAGACTGCCAACATATTTCTCCAATGTAATTCTAACTGCCAACATATTCTCCAATATACTGTAGCAGACTGTTAACATATTCTCCAGTATACTGTAGCAGACTGCCAACATATTCTTCAATATACTGTAGCAGACTGCCAACATTTTCACCAATATACTGTAGCAGACTGCCAACATATTCTCCAATATACTGTAGCAGACTGCCAACATATTCTCCAATATACTGTAGCAGACTGCCAACATATTCTCCAATATACTGTAGCAGACTGTCAACATATTCTCCAGTATACTGTAGCAGACTGCCAACATATTCTTCAATATACTGTAGCAGACTGTCAACATATTCTCCAATATACTGTAGCAGACTGCCAAAAAAATATTCTCCAATATACTGTAGCAGACTGCCAACATATTCTCCAATGTATTCTAACTACCAACATATCTCCAATATACTGTAGCAAACTGTCAACATATTCTCCAGTATACTGTAGCAGACTGCCACATATTCACTATACTGTAGCAGACTTGCCACATATACTGTAGCAGACTGCCAACATATTCTCCAATATACTGTAGCAGACTGCCAACATATTCTCCAATATATGTAGCAGACTGCCAACATATTCTCCAATATACTGTAGCAGACTGCCAACATATTCTCCAATATACTGTAGCAGACTGCCAACATATTCTCCAATATACTGTAGCAGACTGCCAACATATTCTCCAATATACTGTAGCAGACTGTCAACATATTCTCCAGTATACTGTAGCAGACTGCCAACATATTCTCCAATATACTGTAGCAGACTGCCAACATATTCTCCAATATACTGTAGCAGACTGCCAACATATTCTCCAATATACTGTAGCAGACTGTCAACATATTCTCCAGTATACTGTAGCAGACTGCCAACATATTCTCCAATATACTGTAGCAGACTGCCAAAATATTCTCCAATATACTGTAGCAGACTGCCAACATATTCTCCAATACTGTAGCAGACTGCCAACATATTCTCCAATATACTGTAGCAGACTGTCAACATATTCTCCAATATACTGTAGCAGACTGTCAACATATTCTCCAATATACTGTAGCAGACTGCCAACATATTCTCCAATATACTGTAGCTAACTGCCAACATATTCTCCAATATACTGTAGCAGACTGTCAACATATTCTCCAGTATACTGTAGCAGACTGCCAACATATTCTCCAATATACTGTAGCAGACTGCCAACATATTCTCCAATATACTGTAGCAGACTGCCAACATATTCTCCAATGTATTGTAAGACTGCCAACATATTCTCCAATATACTGTAGCAGACTGTCAACATATTCTCCAGTATACTGTAGCAGACTGCCAACATATTCTCCAATATACTGTAGCAGACTGTCAACATATTCTCCAATATACTGTAGCAGACTGCCAACATATTCTCCAATATACTGTAGCAGACTGCCAACATATTCTCCAATATACTGTAGCAGACTGCCAACATATTCTCCAATATACTGTAGCAGACTGCCAACATATTCTCCAATATACTGTAGCAGACTGCCAACATATTCTCCAATATACTGTAGCAGACTGCCAACATATTCTCCAATATACTGTAGCAGACTGCCAACATATTCTCCAATATACTGTAGCAGACTGCCAACATATTCTCCAATATACTGTAGCAGACTGTCAACATATTCTCCAATATACTGTAGCAGACTGCCAACATATTCTCCAATATACTGTAGCAGACTGCCAACATATTCTCCAATATACTGTAGCAGACTGCCAACATATTCTCCAATATACTGTAGCAGACTGCCAACATATTCTCCAATATACTGTAGCAGACTGCCAACATATTCTCCAATATACTGTAGCAGACTGTCAACATATTCTCCAATATACTGTAGCAGACTGCCAACATATTCTCCAATATACTGTAGCAGACTGCCAACATATTCTCCAATATACTGTAGCAGACTGCCAACATATTCTCCAATATACTGTAGCAGACTGCCAACATATTCTCCAATATACTGTAGCAGACTGCCAACATATTCTCCAATATACTGTAGCAGACTGCCAACATATTCTCCAATATACTGTAGCAGACTGTCAACATATTCTCCAGTATACTGTAGCAGACTGTCAACATATTCTCCAATATACTGTAGCAGACTGCCAACATATTCTCCAATATACTGTAGCAGACTGCCAACATATTCTCCAATGTATTCTAACTGCCAACATATTCTCCAATATACTGTAGCAGACTGTCAACATATTCTCCAGTATACTGTAGCAGACTGCCAACATATTCTCCAATATACTGTAGCAGACTGTCAACATATTCTCCAATATACTGTAGCAGACTGCCAACATATTCTCCAATATACTGTAGCAGACTGCCAACATATTCTCCAATATACTGTAGCAGACTGCCAACATATTCTCCAATATACTGTAGCAGACTGCCAACATATTCTCCAATATACTGTAGCAGACTGCCAACATATTCTCCATATATACTGTAGCAGACTGCCAACATATTCTCCAATGTATTCTAACTGCCAACATATTCTCCAATATACTGTAGCAGACTGTTAACATATTCTCCAGTATACTGTAGCAGACTGCAACATATTCTTCAATATACTGTAGCAGACTGCCAACATTTTCAACCAATATACTGTAGCAGACTGCCAACATATTCTCCAATATACTGTATCAGACTGTCAACATATTCTCCAATATACTGTACAGACTGCCAACATATTCTCCAGTATACTGTAGCAGACTGTCAACGATATTATCCAGTATACTGTAGCAGACTGTCAACATATTCTCCAGTATACTGTAGCAGACTGCCAACATATTCCCGCAATATACTTGCAGCAGACTGGTCAACAATTCTCCAATATACTGTAGCAGACTGCCAACATATTCTCCAATATACTGTAGCAGACTGCCAACATATTCTCCAAATTACTGTAGCAGACTGCCAAAATCAACAAAAACCTGTAGCAGACCTGCCAACATATTCTACCAATATACTGTAGCAGACTGCCAACATATTCTCCAATATACTGTAGCAGACTGCCAAACATATTCTCCAATATACTGTAGCAGACTGTCAACATATTCTCCAATATACTGTAGCAGACTGCCAACATATTCTCCAATATACTGTAGGCAGACTGTCAACTATCTCCAATATACTGTAGCAGACTGCCAACATATTCTCCAATATACTGTAGCAGACTGCCAACATATTCTCCATACTGTAGCAGACTGTCAACATATTCTCCAGTTATTACTGTAGCAGACTGTCAACATATTCTCCAATATACTGTAGCAGACTGCCAAAAAATATTCTCCAATATACTGTAGCAGACTGCCAACATATTCTCCAATGTATTCTAACTACCAACATATTCTCCAATATACTGTAGCAGACTGTCAACATATTCCTCAGTATACTGTAGCAGACTGTCAACATATTCTCCAATATACTGTAGCAGACTGTCAACATATTCTCCAATATACTGTAGCAGACTGCCAACATATTCTCCAATGTATTCTAACTGCCAACATATTCTCCAATATACTGTAGCAGACTGTCAACATATTCTCACAGTATACTGTAGCAGACTGCCAACATATTCTTCAATATACTGTAGCAGACTGCCACATATTCAACCAATATACTGTAGCAGACTGCCAACATATCTCCAATATACTGTAGCAGACTGCCAACATATTCTCCATGTATTCTAACTGCCAACATATTCTCCAATATACTGTAGCAGACTGTTAACATATTCTCCAGTATACTGTAGCAGACTGCCAACATATTCTTCCAATATACTGTAGCAGACTGTCAACATTATTCTCCAATATACTGTAGCAGACTGCCAACATATTCTCCAGTATACTGTAGCAGACTGTCAACATATTATCCAAGTATACTGTAGCAGACTGTCAACATATTCTCCAGTATACTGTAGCAGACTGCCAACATATTCCGCAATATACTGCAGCAGACTGTCAACATATTCTCCAATATACTGTAGCAGACTGCCAACATATTCTCCAATATACTGTAGCAGACTGCCAACATATTCTCCAATATACTGTAGCAGACTGCCAACATATTCTCCAATATACTGTAGCAGACTGTCAACATATTCTCCAATATACTGTAGCAGACTGCCAACATATTCTCCAATATACTGTAGCAGACTGTAAACATATTCTCCAATATACTGTAGCAGACTGCCAACATATTCTCCAATATACTGTAGCAGACTGCCAACATATTCTCCAATATACTGTAGCAGACTGCCAACATATTCTCCAATATACTGTAGCAGACTGTAAACGTATTCTCCAATATACTGTAGCAGACTGCCAACATATTCTCCAATATACTGTAGCAGACTGTCAACATATTCTCCAGTATACTGTAGCAGACTGTCAACATATTCTCCAATATACTGTAGCAGACTGCCAAAAAAATATTCTCCAATATACTGTAGCAGACTGCCAACATATTCTCCAATGTATTCTAACTACCAACATATTCTCCAGTATACTGTAGCAGACTGTCAACATATTCTCCAATATACTGTAGCAGACTGTCAACATATTCTCCATATACTGTAGCAGACTGCCAACATATTCTCCAATGTATTCTAACTGCCAACATATTCTCCAATATACTGTAGCAGACTGTAAACATATTCTCCAGTATACTGTAGCAGACTGCCAACATATTCTTCAATATACTGTAGCAGACTGCCAACATATTCAACCAATATACTGTAGCAGACTGCCAACATATTCTCCAATATACTGTAGCAGACTGCCAACATATTCTCCAATGTATTCTAACTGCCAACATATTCTCCAATATACTGTAGCAGACTGTTAACATATTCTCCAGTATACTGTAGCAGACTGCCAACATATTCTTCAATATACTGTAGCAGACTGCCAACATTTTCAACCAATATACTGTAGCAGACTGCCAACATATTCTCCAATATACTGTAGCAGACTGTCAACATATTCTCCAATATACTGTAGCAGACTGCCAACATATTCTCCAGTATACTGTAGCAGACTGTCAACATATTATCCAGTATACTGTAGCAGACTGTCAACATATTCTCCAGTATACTGTAGCAGACTGCCAACATATTCCGCAATATACTGCAGCAGACTGTCAACATATTCTCCAATATACTGTAGCAGACTGCCAACATATTCTCCAATATACTGTAGCAGACTGCCAACATATTCTCCAATATACTGTAGCAGACTGCCAACATATTCAACCAAAAGACTGTAGCAGACTGCCAACATATTCTCCAATATACTGTAGCAGACTGCCAACATATTCTCCAATATACTGTAGCAGACTGTCAACATATTCTCCAATATACTGTAGCAGACTGCCAACATATTCTCCAATATACTGTAGCAGACTGTTAACATATTCTCCAATATACTGTAGCAGACTGCCAACATATTCTCCAATATACTGTAGCAGACTGCCAACATATTCTCCAATATACTGTAGCAGACTGTCAACATATTCTCCAGTATACTGTAGCAGACTGCCAACATATTCTTCAATATACTGTAGCAGACTGTCAACATATTCTCCAATATACTGTAGCAGACTGCCAAAAAATATTCTCCAATATACTGTAGCAGACTGCCAACATATTCTCCAATGTATTCTAACTACCAACATATTCTCCAATATACTGTAGCAAACTGTCAACATATTCTCCAGTATACTGTAGCAGACTGCCAACATATTCTTCAATATACTGTAGCAGACTGCCAACATATTCAACCAATATACTGTAGCAGACTGCCAACATATTATCCAATGTATTCTAACTGCCAACATATTCTCCAATATACTGTAGCAGACTGCCAACATATTCTCCAGTATACTGTAGCAGACTGACAACATATTCTCCAATATACTGTAGCAGACTGCCAACATATTCTCCAGTATACTGTAGCAGACTGTCAACATATTCTCCAGTATACTGTAGCAGACTGCCAACATATTCTCCAATATACTGTAGCAGACTGTAAACATATTCTCCAATATACTGTAGCAGACTGCCAACATATTCTCCAATATACTGTAGCAGACTGTCAACATATTCTCCAGTATACTGTAGCAGACTGTCAACATATTCTCCAATATACTGTAGCAGACTGCCAAAAAAATATTCTCCAATATACTGTAGCAGACTGCCAACATATTCTCCAATGTATTCTAACTACCAACATATTCTCCAATATACTGTAGCAGACTGTCAACATATTCTCCAGTATACTGTAGCAGACTGTCAACATATTCTCCAATATACTGTAGCAGACTGTCAACATATTCTCCAATATACTGTAGCAGACTGCCAACATATTCTCCAATGTATTCTAACTGCCAACATATTCTCCAATATACTGTAGCAGACTGTCAACATATTCTCCAGTATACCGTAGCAGACTGCCAACATATTCTTCAATATACTGTAGCAGACTGCCAACATATTCAACCAATATACTGTAGCAGACTGCCAACATATTCTCCAATATACTGTAGCAGACTGCCAACATATTCTCCAATGTATTCTAACTGCCAACATATTCTCCAATATACTGTAGCAGACTGTTAACATATTCTCCAGTATACTGTAGCAGACTGCCAACATATTATTCAATATACTGTAGCAGACTGCCAACATTTTCAACCAATATACTGTAGCAGACTGCCAACATATTCTCCAATATACTGTAGCAGACTGTCAACATATTCTCCAATATACTGTAGCAGACTGCCAACATATTCTCCAGTATACTGTAGCAGACTGTCAACATATTATCCAGTATACTGTAGCAGACTGTCAACATATTCTCCAGTATACTGTAGCAGACTGCCAACATATTCCGCAATATACTGCAGCAGACTGTCAACATATTCTCCAATATACTGTAGCAGACTGCCAACATATTCTCCAATATACTGTAGCAGACTGCCAACATATTCTCCAATATACTGTAGCAGACTGCCAACATATTCAACCAAAAGACTGTAGCAGACTGCCAACATATTCTCCAATATACTGTAGCAGACTGCCAACATATTCTCCAATATACTGTAGCAGACTGTCAACATATTCTCCAATATACTGTAGCAGACTGCCAACATATTCTCCAATATACTGTAGCAGACTGTAAACATATTCTCCAATATACTGTAGCAGACTGCCAACATATTCTCCAATATACTGTAGCAGACTGCCAACATATTCTCCAATATACTGTAGCAGACTGCCAACATATTCTCCAATATACTGTAGCAGACTGTAAACATATTCTCCAATATACTGTAGCAGACTGCCAACATATTCTCCAATATACTGTAGCAGACTGTCAACATATTCTCCAGTATACTGTAGCAGACTGTCAACATATTCTCCAATATACTGTAGCAGACTGCCCAAAAAATATTCTCCAATATACTGTAGCAGACTGCCAACATATTCTCCAATGTATTCTAACTACCAACATATTCTCCAATATACTGTAGCAGACTGTCAACATATTCTCCAGTATACTGTAGCAGACTGTCAACATATTCTCCAATATACTGTAGCAGACTGTCAACATATTCTCCAATATACTGTAGCAGACTGCCAACATATTCTCCAATGTATTCTAACTGCCAACATATTCTCCAATATACTGTAGCAGACTGTCAACATATTCTCCAGTATACTGTAGCAGACTGCCAACATATTCTTCAATATACTGTAGCAGACTGCCAACATATTCAACCAATATACTGTAGCAGACTGCCAACATATTCTCCAATATACTGTAGCAGACTGCCAACATATTCTCCAATGTATTCTAACTGCCAACATATTCTCCAATATACTGTAGCAGACTGTTAACATATTCTCCAGTATACTGTAGCAGACTGCCAACATATTCTTCAATATACTGTAGCAGACTGCCAACATTTTCAACCAATATACTGTAGCAGACTGCCAACATATTCTCCAATATACTGTATCAGACTGTCAACATATTCTCCAATATACTGTAGCAGACTGCCAACATATTCTCCAGTATACTGTAGCAGACTGTCAACATATTATCCAGTATACTGTAGCAGACTGTCAACATATTCTCCAGTATACTGTAGCAGACTGCCAACATATTCCGCAATATACTGCAGCAGACTGTCAACATATTCTCCAATATACTGTAGCAGACTGCCAACATATTCTCCAATATACTGTAGCAGACTGCCAACATATTCTCCAATATACTGTAGCAGACTGCCAACATATTCAACCAAAAACCTGTAGCAGACTGCCGACATATTCTACCAATATACTGTAGCAGACTGCCAACAGATTCTCCTATATACTGTAGCAGACTGGCAACATATTCTCCAATATACTGTAGCAGACTGCCAACATATTCTCCAATATACTGTAGCAGACTGTCAACATATTCTCCAATATACTGTAGCAGACTGCCAACATATTCTCCAATATACTGTAGCAGACTGCCAACATATTCTCCAATATACTGTAGCAGACTGTCAACATATTCTCCAGTATACTGTAGCAGACTGCCAACATATTCTTCAATATACTGTAGCAGACTGTCAACATATTCTCCAATATACTGTAGCAGACTGCCAAAAAAATATTCTCCAATATACTGTAGCAGACTGCCAACATATTCTCCAATGTATTCTAACTACCAACATATTCTCCAATATACTGTAGCAGACTGTCAACATATTCTCCAGTATACTGTAGCAGACTGTCAACATATTCTCCAATATACTGTAGCAGACTGTCAACATATTCTCCAATATACTGTAGCAGACTGCCAACATATTCTCCAATGTATTCTAACTGCCAACATATTCTCCAATATACTGTAGCAGACTGTCAACATATTCTCCAGTATACTGTAGCAGACTGCCAACATATTCTTCAATATACTGTAGCAGACTGCCAACATATTCAACCAATATACTGTAGCAGACTGCCAACATATTCTCCAATATACTGTAGCAGACTGCCAACATATTCTCCAATGTATTCTAACTGCCAACATATTCTCCAATATACTGTAGCAGACTGTTAACATATTCTCCAGTATACTGTAGCAGACTGCCAACATATTATTCAATATACTGTAGCAGACTGCCAACATTTTCAACCAATATACTGTAGCAGACTGCCAACATATTCTCCAATATACTGTAGCAGACTGTCAACATATTCTCCAATATACTGTAGCAGACTGCCAACATATTCTCCAGTATACTGTAGCAGACTGTCAACATATTATCCAGTATACTGTAGCAGACTGTCAACATATTCTCCAGTATACTGTAGCAGACTGCCAACATATTCCGCAATATACTGCAGCAGACTGTCAACATATTCTCCAATATACTGTAGCAGACTGCCAACATATTCTCCAATATACTGTAGCAGACTGCCAACATATTCAACCAAAAGACTGTAGCAGACTGCCAACATATTCTCCAATATACTGTAGCAGACTGCCAACATATTCTCCAATATACTGTAGCAGACTGTCAACATATTCTCCAATATACTGTAGCAGACTGCCAACATATTCTCCAATATACTGTAGCAGACTGTAAACATATTCTCCAATATACTGTAGCAGACTGCCAACATATTCTCCAATATACTGTAGCAGACTGCCAACATATTCTCCAATATACTGTAGCAGACTGCCAACATATTCTCCAATATACTGTAGCAGACTGTAAACATATTCTCCAATATACTGTAGCAGACTGCCAACATATTCTCCAATATACTGTAGCAGACTGTCAACATATTCTCCAGTATACTGTAGCAGACTGTCAACATATTCTCCAATATACTGTAGCAGACTGCCCAAAAAATATTCTCCAATATACTGTAGCAGACTGCCAACATATTCTCCAATGTATTCTAACTACCAACATATTCTCCAATATACTGTAGCAGACTGTCAACATATTCTCCAGTATACTGTAGCAGACTGTCAACATATTCTCCAATATACTGTAGCAGACTGTCAACATATTCTCCAATATACTGTAGCAGACTGCCAACATATTCTCCAATGTATTCTAACTGCCAACATATTCTCCAATATACTGTAGCAGACTGTCAACATATTCTCCAGTATACTGTAGCAGACTGCCAACATATTCTTCAATATACTGTAGCAGACTGCCAACATATTCAACCAATATACTGTAGCAGACTGCCAACATATTCTCCAATATACTGTAGCAGACTGCCAACATATTCTCCAATGTATTCTAACTGCCAACATATTCTCCAATATACTGTAGCAGACTGTTAACATATTCTCCAGTATACTGTAGCAGACTGCCAACATATTCTTCAATATACTGTAGCAGACTGCCAACATTTTCAACCAATATACTGTAGCAGACTGCCAACATATTCTCCAATATACTGTAGCAGACTGTCAACATATTCTCCAATATACTGTAGCAGACTGCCAACATATTCTCCAGTATACTGTAGCAGACTGTCAACATATTATCCAGTATACTGTAGCAGACTGTCAACATATTCTCCAGTATACTGTAGCAGACTGCCAACATATTCCGCAATATACTGCAGCAGACTGTCAACATATTCTCCAATATACTGTAGCAGACTGCCAACATATTCTCCAATATACTGTAGCAGACTGCCAACATATTCTCCAATATACTGTAGCAGACTGCCAACATATTCAACCAAAAGACTGTAGCAGACTGCCAACATATTCTCCAATATACTGTAGCAGACTGCCAACATATTCTCCAATATACTGTAGCAGACTGTCAACATATTCTCCAATATACTGTAGCAGACTGACAACATATTCTCCAATATACTGTAGCAGACTGTCAACATATTCTCCAATATACTGTAGCAGACTGCCAACATATTCTCCAATATACTGTAGCAGACTGCCAACATATTCTCCAATATACTGTAGCAGACTGTCAACATATTCTCCAGTATACTGTAGCAGACTGCCAACATATTCTTCAATATACTGTAGCAGACTGCCAACATATTCAACCAATATACTGTAGCAGACTGCCTACATATTCTCCAATATACTGTAGCAGACTGCCAACATATTCTCCAATATACTGTAGCAGACTGCCAACATATTCTCCAATATACTGTAGCAGACTGTCAACATATTCTCCAATATACTGTAGCAGACTGCCAACATATTCTCCAATATACTGTAGCAGACTGCCAACATATTCTCCAATATACTGTAGCAGACTGTCAACATATTCTCCAATATACTGTAGCAGACTGCCAAAAAAATATTCTCCAATATACTGTAGCAGACTGCCAACATATTCTCCAATGTATTCTAACTACCAACATATTCTCCAATATACTGTAGCAGACTGTCAACATATTCTCCAGTATACTGTAGCAGACTGTCAACATATTCTCCAATATACTGTAGCAGACTGTCAACATATTCTCCAATATACTGTAGCAGACTGCCAACATATTCTCCAATGTATTCTAACTGCCAACATATTCTCCAATATACTGTAGCAGACTGTCAACATATTCTCCAGTATACTGTAGCAGACTGCCAACATATTCTTCAATATACTGTAGCAGACTGTCAACATATTCTCCAATATACTGTAGCAGACTGTCAACATATTCTCCAATATACTGTAGCAGACTGTCAACATATTCTCCAGTATACTGTAGCAGACTGCCAACATATTCTCCAATATACTGTAGCAGACTGCCAACATATTCTCCAATATACTGTAGCAGACTGCCAACATATTCAACCAAAAGACTGTAGCAGACTGCCAACATATTCTCCAATATACTGTAGCAGACTGCTAAACATATTCTCCAATATACTGTAGCAGACTGCCAACATATTCTCCAATATACTGTAGCAGACTGTCAACATATTCTCCAGTATACTGTAGCAGACTGCCAACATATTCTTCAATATACTGTAGCAGACTGCCAACATATTCAACCAATATACTGTAGCAGACTGCCTACATATTCTCCAATATACTGTAGCAGACTGCCAACATATTCTCCAATATACTGTAGCAGACTGCCAACATATTCTCCAATATACTGTAGCAGACTGTCAACATATTCTCCAATATACTGTAGCAGACTGCCAACATATTCTCCAATATACTGTAGCAGACTGCCAACATATTCTCCAATATACTGTAGCAGACTGTCAACATATTCTCCAATATACTGTAGCAGACTGCCAAAAAAATATTCTCCAATATACTGTAGCAGACTGCCAACATATTCTCCAATGTATTCTAACTACCAACATATTCTCCAATATACTGTAGCAGACTGTCAACATATTCTCCAGTATACTGTAGCAGACTGTCAACATATTCTCCAATATACTGTAGCAGACTGTCAACATATTCTCCAATATACTGTAGCAGACTGCCAACATATTCTCCAATGTATTCTAACTGCCAACATATTCTCCAATATACTGTAGCAGACTGTCAACATATTCTCCAGTATACTGTAGCAGACTGCCAACATATTCTTCAATATACTGTAGCAGACTGTCAACATATTCTCCAATATACTGTAGCAGACTGTCAACATATTCTCCAATATACTGTAGCAGACTGTCAACATATTCTCCAGTATACTGTAGCAGACTGCCAACATATTCTCCAATATACTGTAGCAGACTGCCAACATATTCTCCAATATACTGTAGCAGACTGCCAACATATTCAACCAAAAGACTGTAGCAGACTGCCAACATATTCTCCAATATACTGTAGCAGACTGCTAAACATATTCTCCAATATACTGTAGCAGACTGCCAACATATTCTCCAATATACTGTAGCAGACTGCCAACATATTCTCCAATATACTGTAGCAGACTGTCAACATATTCTCCAGTATACTGTAGCAGACTGTCAACATATTCTCCAATATACTGTAGCAGACTGCCCAAAAAATATTCTCCAATATACTGTAGCAGACTGCCAACATATTCTCCAATGTATTCTAACTACCAACATATTCTCCAATATACTGTAGCAGACTGTCAACATATTCTCCAGTATACTGTAGCAGACTGTCAACATATTCTCCAATATACTGTAGCAGACTGTCAACATATTCTCCAATATACTGTAGCAGACTGCCAACATATTCTCCAATGTATTCTAACTGCCAACATATTCTCCAATATACTGTAGCAGACTGTCAACATATTCTCCAGTATACTGTAGCAGACTGCCAACATATTCTTCAATATACTGTAGCAGACTGCCAACATATTCAACCAATATACTGTAGCAGACTGCCAACATATTCTCCAATATACTGTAGCAGACTGCCAACATATTCTCCAATGTATTCTAACTGCCAACATATTCTCCAATATACTGTAGCAGACTGTCAACATATTCTCCAGTATACTGTAGCAGACTGCCAACATATTCTTCAATATACTGTAGCAGACTGCCAACATTTTCAACCAATATACTGTAGCAGACTGCCAACATATTCTCCAATATACTGTAGCAGACTGCCAACATATTCTCCAATATACTGTAGCAGACTGCCAACATATTCTCCAATATACTGTAGCAGACTGTCAACATATTCTCCAATATACTGTAGCAGACTGCCAACATATTCTCCAATATACTGTAGCAGACTGCCAACATATTCTCCAATATACTGTAGCAGACTGTCAACATATTCTCCAATATACTGTAGCAGACTGCCAAAAAAATATTCTCCAATATACTGTAGCAGACTGCCAACATATTCTCCAATGTATTCTAACTACCAACATATTCTCCAATATACTGTAGCAGACTGTCAACATATTCTCCAGTATACTGTAGCAGACTGTCAACATATTCTCCAATATACTGTAGCAGACTGTCAACATATTCTCCAATATACTGTAGCAGACTGCCAACATATTCTCCAATGTATTCTAACTGCCAACATATTCTCCAATATACTGTAGCAGACTGTCAACATATTCTCCAGTACACTGTAGCAGACTGCCAACATATTCTTCAATATACTGTAGCAGACTGTCAACATATTCTCCAATATACTGTAGCAGACTGTCAACATATTCTCCAATATACTGTAGCAGACTGTCAACATATTCTCCAGTATACTGTAGCAGACTGCCAACATATTCTCCAATATACTGTAGCAGACTGCCAACATATTCTCCAATATACTGTAGCAGACTGCCAACATATTCAACCAAAAGACTGTAGCAGACTGCCAACATATTCTCCAATATACTGTAGCAGACTGCTAAACATATTCTCCAATATACTGTAGCAGACTGTCAACATATTCTCCAATATACTGTAGCAGACTGCCAACATATTCTCCAATATACTGTAGCAGACTGCCAACATATTCTCCAATATACTGTAGCAGACTGTCAACATATTCTCCAGTATACTGTAGCAGACTGTCAACATATTCTCCAATATACTGTAGCAGACTGCCCAAAAAATATTCTCCAATATACTGTAGCAGACTGCCAACATATTCTCCAATGTATTCTAACTACCAACATATTCTCCAATATACTGTAGCAGACTGTCAACATATTCTCCAGTATACTGTAGCAGACTGTCAACATATTCTCCAATATACTGTAGCAGACTGTCAACATATTCTCCAATATACTGTAGCAGACTGCCAACATATTCTCCAATGTATTCTAACTGCCAACATATTCTCCAATATACTGTAGCAGACTGTCAACATATTCTCCAGTATACTGTAGCAGACTGCCAACATATTCTTCAATATACTGTAGCAGACTGCCAACATATTCAACCAATATACTGTAGCAGACGGCCAACATATTCTCCAATATACTGTAGCAGACTGCCAACATATTCTCCAATGTATTCTAACTGCCAACATATTCTCCAATATACTGTAGCAGACTGTCAACATATTCTCCAGTATACTGTAGCAGACTGCCAGCATATTCTTCAATATACTGTAGCAGACTGCCAACATTTTCAACCAATATACTGTAGCAGACTGCCAACATATTCTCCAATATACTGTAGCAGACTGTCAACATATTCTCCAATATACTGTAGCAGACTGTCAACATATTCTCCAATAAACTGTAGCAGACTGCCAACATATTCTCCAGTATACTGTAGCAGACTGTCAACATATTATCCAGTATACTGTAGCAGACTGCCAACATATTCTCCAATATACTGTAGCAGACTGCCAACATATTCTCCAATATACTGTAGCAGACTGCCAACATATTCAACCAAAAGACTGTAGCAGACTGCCAACATATTCTCCAATATACTGTAGCAGACTGCCAACATATTCTCCAATATACTGTAGCAGACTGTCAACATATTCTCCAATATACTGTAGCAGACTGCCATCATATTCTCCAATATACTGTAGCAGACTGTCAACATATTCTCCAATATACTGTAGCAGACTGCCAACATATTCTCCAATATACTGTAGCAGACTGCCAACATATTCTCCAATATACTGTAGCAGACTGCCAACATATTCTCCAATATACTGTAGCAGACTGCCAACATATTCAACCAAAAGACTGTAGCAGACTGCCTACATATTATCCAGTATACTGTAGCAGACTGTCAACATATTCTCCAGTATACTGTAGCAGACTGCCAACATATTCTCCAATATACTGTAGCAGACTGACAACATATTCTCCAATATACTGTAGCAGACTGTCAACATATTCTCCAATATACTGTAGCAGACTGCCAACATATTCTCCAATATACTGTAGCAGACTGCCAACATATTCTCCAATATACTGTAGCAGACTGTCAACATATTCTCCAGTATACTGTAGCAGACTGCCAACATATTCTTCAATATACTGTAGCAGACTGCCAACATATTCAACCAATATACTGTAGCAGACTGCCTACATATTCTCCAATATACTGTAGCAGACTGCCAACATATTCTCCAATATACTGTAGCAGACTGCCAACATATTCTCCAATATACTGTAGCAGACTGTCAACATATTCTCCAATATACTGTAGCAGACTGCCAACATATTCTCCAATATACTGTAGCAGACTGCCAACATATTCTCCAATATACTGTAGCAGACTGTCAACATATTCTCCAATATACTGTAGCAGACTGCCAAAAAAATATTCTCCAATATACTGTAGCAGACTGCCAACATATTCTCCAATATATTCTAACTACCAACATATTCTCCAATATACTGTAGCAGACTGTCAACATATTCTCCAGTATACTGTAGCAGACTGTCAACATATTCTCCAATATACTGTAGCAGACTGTCAACATATTCTCCAATATACTGTAGCAGACTGCCAACATATTCTCCAATGTATTCTAACTGCCAACATATTCTCCAATATACTGTAGCAGACTGTCAACATATTCTCCAGTACACTGTAGCAGACTGCCAACATATTCTTCAATATACTGTAGCAGACTGTCAACATATTCTCCAATATACTGTAGCAGACTGTCAACATATTCTCCAATATACTGTAGCAGACTGTCAACATATTCTCCAGTATACTGTAGCAGACTGCCAACATATTCTCCAATATATTGTAGCAGACTGCCAACATATTCTCCAATATACTGTAGCAGACTGCCAACATATTCAACCAAAAGACTGTAGCAGACTGCCAACATATTCTCCAATATACTGTAGCAGACTGCTAAACATATTCTCCAATATACTGTAGCAGACTGTCAACATATTCTCTAATATACTGTAGCAGACTGCCAACATATTCTCCAATATACTGTAGCAGACTGCCAACATATTCTCCAATATACTGTAGCAGACTGTCAACATATTCTCCAGTATACTGTAGCAGACTGTCAACATATTCTCCAATATACTGTAGCAGACTGCCCAAAAAATATTCTCCAATATACTGTAGCAGACTGCCAACATATTCTCCAATGTATTCTAACTACCAACATATTCTCCAATATACTGTAGCAGACTGTCAACATATTCTCCAGTATACTGTAGCAGACTGTCAACATATTCTCCAATATACTGTAGCAGACTGTCAACATATTCTCCAATATACTGTAGCAGACTGCCAACATATTCTCCAATGTATTCTAACTGCCAACATATTCTCCAATATACTGTAGCAGACTGTCAACATATTCTCCAGTATACTGTAGCAGACTGCCAACATATTCTTCAATATACTGTAGCAGACTGCCAACATATTCAACCAATATACTGTAGCAGACGGCCAACATATTCTCCAATATACTGTAGCAGACTGCCAACATATTCTCCAATGTATTCTAACTGCCAACATATTCTCCAATATACTGTAGCAGACTGTCAACATATTCTCCAATATACTGTAGCAGACTGCCAGCATATTCTTCAATATACTGTAGCAGACTGCCAACATTTTCAACCAATATACTGTAGCAGACTGCCAACATATTCTCCAATATACTGTAGCAGACTGTCAACATATTCTCCAATATACTGTAGCAGACTGTCAACATATTCTCCAATAAACTGTAGCAGACTGCCAACATATTCTCCAGTATACTGTAGCAGACTGTCAACATATTATCCAGTATACTGTAGCAGACTGTCAACATATTCTCCAGTATACTGTAGCAGACTGCCAACATATTCCGCAATATACTGCAGCAGACTGTCAACATATTCTCCAATATACTGTAGCAGACTGCCAACATATTCTCCAATGTATTCTAACTACCAACATATTCTCCAATATACTGTAGCAGACTGTCAACATATTCTCCAGTATACTGTAGCAGACTGTCAACATATTCTCCAATATACTGTAGCAGACTGTCAACATATTCTCCAATATACTGTAGCAGACTGCCAACATATTCTCCAATGTATTCTAACTGCCAACATATTCTCCAATATACTGTAGCAGACTGTCAACATATTCTCCAGTACACTGTAGCAGACTGCCAACATATTCTTCAATATACTGTAGCAGACTGTCAACATATTCTCCAATATACTGTAGCAGACTGTCAACATATTCTCCAATATACTGTAGCAGACTGTCAACATATTCTCCAGTATACTGTAGCAGACTGCCAACATATTCTCCAATATATTGTAGCAGACTGCCAACATATTCTCCAATATACTGTAGCAGACTGCCAACATATTCAACCAAAAGACTGTAGCAGACTGCCAACATATTCTCCAATATACTGTAGCAGACTGCTAAACATATTCTCCAATATACTGTAGCAGACTGTCAACATATTCTCTAATATACTGTAGCAGACTGCCAACATATTCTCCAATATACTGTAGCAGACTGCCAACATATTCTCCAATATACTGTAGCAGACTGTCAACATATTCTCCAGTATACTGTAGCAGACTGTCAACATATTCTCCAATATACTGTAGCAGACTGCCCAAAAAATATTCTCCAATATACTGTAGCAGACTGCCAACATATTCTCCAATGTATTCTAACTACCAACATATTCTCCAATATACTGTAGCAGACTGTCAACATATTCTCCAGTATACTGTAGCAGACTGTCAACATATTCTCCAATATACTGTAGCAGACTGTCAACATATTCTCCAATATACTGTAGCAGACTGCCAACATATTCTCCAATGTATTCTAACTGCCAACATATTCTCCAATATACTGTAGCAGACTGTCAACATATTCTCCAGTATACTGTAGCAGACTGCCAACATATTCTTCAATATACTGTAGCAGACTGCCAACATATTCAACCAATATACTGTAGCAGACGGCCAACATATTCTCCAATATACTGTAGCAGACTGCCAAAATATTCTCCAATGTATTCTAACTGCCAACATATTCTCCAATATACTGTAGCAGACTGTCAACATATTCTCCAATATACTGTAGCAGACTGCCAGCATATTCTTCAATATACTGTAGCAGACTGCCAACATTTTCAACCAATATACTGTAGCAGACTGCCAACATATTCTCCAATATACTGTAGCAGACTGTCAACATATTCTCCAATATACTGTAGCAGACTGTCAACATATTCTCCAATAAACTGTAGCAGACTGCCAACATATTCTCCAGTATACTGTAGCAGACTGTCAACATATTATCCAGTATACTGTAGCAGACTGTCAACATATTCTCCAGTATACTGTAGCAGACTGCCAACATATTCCGCAATATACTGCAGCAGACTGTCAACATATTCTCCAATATACTGTAGCAGACTGCCAACATATTCTCCAATATACTGTAGCAGACTGCCAACATATTCTCCAATATACTGTAGCAGACTGCCAACATATTCAACCAAAAGACTGTAGCAGACTGCCAACATATTCTCCAATATACTGTAGCAGACTGCCAACATATTCTCCAATATACTGTAGCAGACTGTCAACATATTCTCCAATATACTGTAGCAGACTGCCATCATATTCTCCAATATACTGTAGCAGACTGTCAACATATTCTCCAATATACTGTAGCAGACTGCCAACATATTCTCCAATATACTGTAGCAGACTGCCAACATATTCTCCAATATACTGTAGCAGACTGCCAACATATTCTCCAATATACTGTAGCAGACTGCCAACATATTCAACCAAAAGACTGTAGCAGACTGCCTACATATTCTCCAATATACTGTAGCAGACTGCCAACATATTCTCCAATATACTGTAGCAGACTGTCAACATATTCTCCAATATACTGTAGCAGACTGCCAACATATTCTCCAATGTATTCTAACTGCCAACATATTCTCCAATATACTGTAGCAGACTGTCAACATATTCTCCAGTATACTGTAGCAGACTGCCAACATATTCTTCAATATACTGTAGCAGACTGCCAACATTTTCAACCAATATACTGTAGCAGACTGCCAACATATTCTCCAATATACTGTAGCAGACTGTCAACATATTCTCCAATATACTGTAGCAGACTGTCAACATATTCTCCAATATACTGTAGCAGACTGCCAACATATTCTCCAGTATACTGTAGCAGACTGTCAACATATTCTCCAGTATACTGTAGCAGACTGCCAAACATATTCAACCAAAAGACTGTAGCAGACTGTCAACATATTCTCCAATATACTGTAGCAGACTGTCAACATATTCTCCAGTATACTGTAGCAGACTGCCAACATATTCTCCAATATACTGTAGCAGACTGTCAACATATTCTCCAGTATACTGTAGCAGACTGCCAACATATTCTCCAATATACTGTAGCAGACTGCCAACATATTCTCCAATGTATTCTAACTACCAACATATTCTCCAATATACTGTAGCAGACTGTCAACATATTCTCCAGTATACTGTCGCAGACTGTCAACATATTCTCCAATATACTGTAGCAGACTGTCAACATATTCTCCAATATACTGTAGCAGACTGCCAACATATTCTCCAATGTATTCTAACTGCCAACATATTCTCCAATATACTGTAGCAGACTGTCAACATATTCTCCAGTATACTGTAGCAGACTGCCAACATATTCTTCAATATACTGTAGCAGACTGCCAACATATTCAACCAATATACTGTAGCAGACTGCCAACATATTCTCCAATATACTGTAGCAGACTGCCAACATATTCTCCAATGTATTCTAACTGCCAACATATTCTCCAATATACTGTAGCAGACTGTCAACATATTCTCCAGTATACTGTAGCAGACTGCCAACATATTCTTCAATATACTGTAGCAGACTGCCAACATTTTCAACCAATATACTGTAGCAGACTGCCAACATATTCTCCAATATACTGTAGCAGACTGTCAACATATTCTCCAATATACTGTAGCAGACTGTCAACATATTCTCCAATATACTGTAGCAGACTGCCAACATATTCTCCAGTATACTGTAGCAGACTGTCAACATATTCTCCAGTATACTGTAGCAGACTGTCAACATATTCTCCAGTATACTGTAGCAGACTGCCAACATATTCCGCAATATACTGCAGCAGACTGTCAACATATTCTCCAATATACTGTAGCAGACTGCCAACATATTCTCCAATATACTGTAGCAGACTGCCAACATATTCAACCAAAAGACTGTAGCAGACTGCCAACATATTCTCCAATATACTGTAGCAGACTGCCAACATATTCTCCAATATACTGTAGCAGACTGTCAACATATTCTCCAATATACTGTAGCAGACTGCCAACATATTCTCCAATATACTGTAGCAGACTGTCAACATATTCTCCAATATACTGTAGCAGACTGCCAACATATTCAACCAAAAGACTGTAGCAGACTGCCAACATATTCTCCAATATACTGTAGCAGACTGCCAACATATTCTCCAATATACTGTAGCAGACTGTCAACATATTCTCCAATATACTGTAGCAGACTGCCAACATATTCTCCAATATACTGTAGCAGACTGTCAACATATTCTCCAGTATACTGTAGCAGACTGCCAACATATTCAACCAAAAGACTGTAGCAGACTGTCAACATATTCTCCAATATACTGTAGCAGACTGTCAACATATTCTCCAGTATACTGTAGCAGACTGTCAACATATTCTCCAGTATACTGTAGCAGACTGCCAACATATTCTCCAATATACTGTAGCAGACTGTCAACATATTCTCCAATATACTGTAGCAGACTGCCAACATATTCTCCAATATACTGTAGCAGACTGTGAACATATTCTCCAGTATACTGTAGCAGACTGTCAACATATTCTCCAATATACTGTAGCAGACTGCCAACATATTCTCCAATATACTGTAGCAGACTGTCAACATATTCTCCAGTATACTGTAGCAGACTGCCAACATATTCTTCAATATACTGTAGCAGACTGCCAACATATTCAACCAATATACTGTAGCAGACTGCCTACATATTCTCCAATATACTGTAGCAGACTGCCAACATATTCTCCAATGTATTCTAACTGCCAACATATGCTCCAATATACTGTAGCAGACTGTCAACATATTCTCCAGTATACTGTAGCAGACTGCCAACATATTCTTCAATATACTGTAGCAGACTGCCAACATTTTCAACCAATATACTGTAGCAGACTGCCAACATATTCTCCAATATACTGTAGCAGACTGTCAACATATTCTCCAATATACTGTAGCAGACTGTCAACATATTCTCCAATATACTGTAGCAGACTGCCAACATATTCTCCAGTATACTGTAGCAGACTGTCAACATATTCTCCAGTATACTGTAGCAGACTGTCAACATATTCTCCAGTATACTGTAGCAGACTGCCAACATATTCCGCAATATACTGCAGCAGACTGTCAACATATTCTCCAATATACTGTAGCAGACTGCCAACATATTCTCCAATGTATTCTAACTGCCAACATATTCTCCAATATACTGTAGCAGACTGTCAACATATTCTCCAGTATACTGTAGCAGACTGCCAACATATTCTCCAATATACTGTAGCAGACTGTCAACATATTCTCCAGTATACTGTAGCAGACTGCCAACATATTCAACCAAAAGACTGTAGCAGACTGTCAACATATTCTCCAATATACTGTAGCAGACTGTCAACATATTCTCCAGTATACTGTAGCAGACTGCCAACATATTCAACCAAAAGACTGTAGCAGACTGCCAACATATTCTCCAATATACTGTAGCAGACTGCCAACATATTCTCCAATATACTGTAGCAGACTGCCAACATATTCAACCAAAAGACTGTAGCAGACTGCCAACATATTCTCCAATATACTGTAGCAGACTGCCAACATATTCTCCAATATACTGTAGCAGACTGTCAACATATTCTCCAATATACTGTAGCAGACTGCCAACATATTCTCCAATATACTGTAGCAGACTGTCAACATATTCTCCAGTATACTGTAGCAGACTGCCAACATATTCAACCAAAAGACTGTAGCAGACTGTCAACATATTCTCCAATATACTGTAGCAGACTGCCAACATATTCTCCAATGTATTCTAACTGCCAACATATTCTCCAATATACTGTAGCAGACTGTCAACATATTCTCCAGTATACTGTAGCAGACTGCCAACATATTCTCCAATATACTGTAGCAGACTGTCAACATATTCTCCAGTATACTGTAGCAGACTGCCAACATATTCAACCAAAAGACTGTAGCAGACTGTCAACATATTCTCCAATATACTGTAGCAGACTGTCAACATATTCTCCAGTATACTGTAGCAGACTGCCAACATATTCAACCAAAAGACTGTAGCAGACTGTCAACATATTCTCCAATATACTGTAGCAGACTGCCAACATATTCTCCAATATACTGTAGCAGACTGCCAACATATTCTCCAATATACTGTAGCAGACTGCCAACATATTCAACCAAAAGACTGTAGCAGACTGCCAACATATTCTCCAATATACTGTAGCAGACTGCCAACATATTCTCCAGTATACTGTAGCAGACTGCCAACATATTCAACCAAAAGACTGTAGCAGACTGTCAACATATTCTCCAATATACTGTAGCAGACTGCCAACATATTCTCCAATATACTGTAGCAGACTGCCAACATATTCTCCAATATACTGTAGCAGACTGTCAACATATTCTCCAGTATACTGTAGCAGACTGCCAACATATTCTGCAATATACTGCAGCAGACTGTCAACATATTCTCCAATATACTGTAGCAGACTGTCAACATATTCTCCAATATACTGTAGCAGACTGTCAACATATTCTCCAATATACTGCAGCAGACTGTCAACATATTCTCCAGTATACTGTAGCAGACTGCCAACATATTCTCCAAAATACTGTAGCAGACTGCCAACATATTCTCCAATATACTGTAGCCATTCAGGTGGCCTAGTTGAATGCCAACATGTCTGCTCCTTTAAACCATTCCAGTACCACCCTGTGCATGCATGTTGTTGAACTAGCTGCTACTACATCTGATGCACTCAATGCATACTACTGACACACTCAATGCATACTACTGACACACTCAATACATACTACTGACACACTCAATACATACTACTGACACACTCAATGCATGGAGAATACCACTGTTGTTGACCTCACTGACTGTCTGTTGACATTGTCTGTTGAGATTTGTGTTTGGAGAAAACAAAAAACAAGACAGCAACAGGTTGTAAGAAATACAGAGACAGACCAGGCTGACATGGGTCCATCACAGAGACAGACAAGGCTGACATGGGTCCATCATAGAGACAGACCAGGCTGACATGGGTCCATCACAGAGACAGACAAGGCTGACATGGGTCCATCATAGAGACAGACAAGGCTGACATGGGTCCATCATCCAACTGCTGCCCTGGTATTGTCTTGTACTGCTCTCGAAACACTCTGCAGAGTACTCAGAGTACTGTTTTCCAACTGAAGGTTATGACAAGCCTTGGAGCTTCCTAAACAGCATGTCTGGCATGAGCGGCCATGATGCCTCTGCAGTGTCGTCCTCCTGCGTTTCCTCCCCCAAGTCCATACTGTCTCCTCTAGCACTCTCCTTCCCACATCCTATCCATTCTCTTAACTCTAGCATGGTTCACCAGGACACTGGGCTTGTCCATACTCAACCCCTAAAGGTAGCCCCTACTCACTAGACACGTGAAGATCTGAGAGGATTGGATAGGTGTAGGCAATATGGTGATAGCTCCACCTAGCCTATCAGAGGGCAAGGTGGAGTTGTCACCATAATGCTTAAGCCTCTCCAAACCTCTCAGAAAAGCAAGTGGCTAGGGGTTGTTTCTGGACAAATCCTATCACTATGTGACTTGCTCTCTCCTCATCTCTCATCTCTCCTCTCTACTGCTCTCTCCTCTCTCCTCTCTTCTCCCCCTCCTCTCTCCTCTCTTCTTTCTTCACAGATTTAGTTTTACACTGGCCTTTCTTCCTGCTTTCATTTCTTCCTGCTGTCCTTTCTTCCTGCTGTCCTTTCTTCCTGTTTTCCTTTCTTCCTGTTATCCATTCTTCCTGCTTTCATTTCTTCCTGCTGTCCTTTCTTCCTGCTGTCCTTTCTTCCTGTTTTCCTTTCTTCCTGTTATCCATTCTTCCTGCTTTCATTTCTTCCTGCTTTCCTTTCTTTCTGCTGTCCTTTCTTCCTGCTGTCCTTTCTTCCTGTTTTCCTTTCTTCCTGTTTTCCATTCCTTCCTGCTGTCCTTTTTTTCTGCTGTCCTTTCTTCCTGCTGTCCTTTCTTCCCGTTTTCCAATCCTTCCTGCTGTCCTTTCCTCCTGCTGTCCTTTCTTCCTGCTATCCTTTCTTCCTGTATTCCATTCCTTCCCGCAGTCCTTTCTTCCTGTATTCCATTCATTCCTGCTGTCCTTTCTTCCTGTATTCCATTCCTTCCCGCAGTCCTTTCTTCCTGCTGTCCTTTCTTCCTGCTGTCCTTTCTTCCTGCTGTCCTTTCTTCCTGTTTTCCATTCCTTCCTGCTGTCCTTTCTTCCTGTTTTCCATTCCTTCCTGCTATCCTTTCTTCCTGTATTCCATTCCTTCCCGCAGTCCTTTCTTCCTGTATTCCATTCATTCCTGCTGTCCTTTCTTCCTGTTTTCCATTCCTTCCCGCAGTCCTTTCTTCCTGCTGTCCTTTCTTCCTGCTGTCCTTTCTTCCTGCTGTCCTTTCTTCCTGTTTTCCATTCCTTCCTGCTGTCCTTTCTTCCTGTTTTCCATTCCTTCCTGCTGTAATTTCTTCCTGCTGTCCTTTCATCCTGCTGTCCTTTCTTCCTGCTGTCCTTTCGTCTTGTCTTGGGCGTGTCATCAGCTCCAGTTCATATTCAGTACTGCCATACGGGCCTCTTTGCATTGATTACCCAGTTCAGCTGCAGAGATAGCTCCAGTAAAGCATTGATGATATATACTAGTCTGATACAGGATATTATCCCCTATTGTCTATACGTTCTCCCTTTCTATAATTGCCTGTTGCTTTTTATTTCTCGTTCTATATTAATAACTTTCCCTCTGCTTTTTTAAAACAAAAAACTTGTGAAAGAAAGACAATTTCATAAGATGTATTTAACACCTGCTTTACAATGTTTATGATGCTGAAGCTATGGTTTGACTTATTGGGAGTGTTCAGCTCCCAGCTGTTGGCTGTGGCTCAATGGCACCATATTCCCTACATAGTGCATCACTTTTGATCAGAGCTCTAAAGACCCTGGTCCAATGTCGTGCACTTTATAGGTATTTTGGGAGTCCCACAGTCCCGTTGTTGAGTATTTCCCGTGAAGTATTTATTGGTTGCAAAGTTGATAAGTTCTAAAATATGAGACTTGACAAAGACTTTGTAAACACTGAGAGTGGCAGTTCAGATCCCCCCCCAAAAAAATCTGGAATGAATAGAGATCTAGAATGCTGAAGATTCTAGAATGAGGAAATGGTGACGATTATTTTTTGATACTAGCGATGATATTTTGTTGTCAACAGAAACTAAACTCTGGTTTCATTTGCATGTGTTGCATGAGATATTGTGTTCAACACGAGAAGCTAACTATCACATGTAAGAAAAACATTGTTTTCTTTCAAAAGCTTCTTTTTTTTATTATGCACACTTGAAATCAGCTTATTCTATAGCAAGAGACTCTTAGTAGAAAGGTTTTATGTAGCTGACACATTTTTCCCTTTCCCAAATTCAGGTATTGTTAACTTACTGTATGGTTTTAGGCAGGGGTTGGAACCAAAATTATTGTCCAATTGTTTCGTTCTAAACTAGCTAACAAGCTTGTGTGTTAACAGCGGCATCATAATTCAAATATAAAGAAATAAAAAGTCTTAGGGCCTTTGCTGACTGGATGTCGGATTCAGTCTTGTGAGATCATCACGTCACATTGTGCGATCATCACGTCACATTGTGAGATCATCACGTCACATTGTGCGATCATCACGTCACATTGTGAGATCATCACGTCACATTGTGAGATCATCACGTCACATTGTGAGATCATCACGTCACATTGTGAGATCATCACGTCACATTGTGAGATCATCACGTCACAGTGTGAGATCATCACGTCACATTGTGCGATCATCGCGTCACATTGTGAGATCATCACGTCACATTGTGAGATCATCGCGTCACATTGTGAGATCATCGCGTCACATTGTGAGATCATCGCGTCACATTGTGCGATCATCACGTCACATTGTGAGATCATCGCGTCACATTGTGAGATCATCACGTCACATTGTGAGATCATCGCGTCACATTGTGAGATCATCGCGTCACATTGTGAGATCATCGCGTCACATTGTGCGATCATCACGTCACATTGTGAGATCATCACGTCACATTGTGAGATCCTCACGTCACATTGTGCGATCATCACGTCACATTGTGAGATCCTCACGTCACATTGTGCGATCATCACGTCACATTGTGCGATCATCACGTCACATTGTGAGATCATCACGTCACATTGTGCGATCCTCACGTCACATTGTGCGATCATCACGTCACATTGTGCGATGTTACCAAATTTAAATCTTGACATCAACCTGGCCAGATGGCAAGATTTGCTTCAGTTTTGTCGTCACATTCTGCGATCGACTCGAGAGGCTACGTCGACCGACGTAGTCTACGTCAACTGCAGCGTTGTGTTTGATCTGCCCTTATGACAGCACCAGCAATGCAAGCCTATCTCTATCCTTATGAGAGAGTTAATTGAGTTTGGAAAAACTGAAAATAGTTTTCACATACAAACTTTATACAAACTTTATGTCAGATGAACCAGCCAAGACCTAGTGGTACTGAATCAACAGACCTAGACCCTGTCTCACTGAACGAGGAGCCAAGGCTTAGAGGTACTGAATCAGCAGACCTAGACCCTGTCTCACTGAACCAGCCAAGACGTAGTGGTACTGAACCAGCAGACCTAGACCCTGTCACACTGAACGAACCAATATGTAGTGGTAGTGAACCAGCAGAACTAGACCTTGTCTCACTGAACCAGCCAAGACCTAGTGGTACTGAACCAGAAGACCTAGACCCTGTCTCATTGAACGAGGAGCCAAGACGTAGTGGTACTGAATCAGCAGACCTAGAACCTGTCACACTGAACCAGCCAAGACCTAGTGGTACTGAATCAGCAGACCTAGACCCTGTCACACTGAACCAGCCAAGACGTAGTGGTACTGAATCAGCAGACCTAGACCCTGTCTCACTGAACCAGCCAAGACCTAGTGGTACTGAATCAGCAGACCTAGGCCCTGTCTCATTGAACGAGGTGTCCGACAATCGTTTAAGACCTAGGAATTTGTCCAAGACCTAAAAAAATTTCGTGGCATAAGATGGGGGGGCTTTACCTTTTTGTAGTTAATAAATCCAATGTGAAACTTGGATTATTCTATCCTTAACTAGCATTGGAAAAGTGAATCCATTCTTCTCTAAGGAAAAATCTCTCTCCCTAATTTCTGAATTAGGCCTGGAACATCAGTAAACTACAGTAGCCTAGCTTCGGAGGGGGAGGGGCTACAGTAGCCTAGCTTCAGAGGGGGAGGGGCTACAGTAGCCTAGCTTCTAGGGGGAATGGCTTCAGTAGCCTAGCTTCGGAGGGGGAGGGGCTACAGTAGCCTATGCTTCGGAGAGGGAGGGGCTACAGTAGCCTATGCTTCGGAGGGGGAGGGGCTACAGTAGCCTAGCTTCGGGGGGGGAGGGGCTACAGTAGCCTATTATTCGGGGGGGGATGGGCTACAGTAGCCTATGCTTCGGAGAGGGAGGGGCTACAGTAGCCTATGCTTCGGAGGGGGAGGGGCTACAGTAGCCTAGCTTCGGGGGGGGAGGGGCTACAGTAGCCTATTCTTCGGGGGGGATGGGCTACAGTAGCCTATGCTTCGGAGAGGGAGGGGCTACAGTAGCCTATGCTTCGGAGGGGGAGGGGCTACAGTAGCCTAGCTTCGGGGGGGAGGGGCTACAGTAGCCTATTCTTCGGGGGGGGATGGGCTACAGTAGCCTATGCTTCGGAGAGGGAGGGGCTACAGTAGCCTATGCTTTGGAGGGGGAGGGTCTACAGTAGCCTTTGCTTTGGAGGGGGAGGGGCTACAGTAGCCTATGCTTCAGAAGGGGAGGGTCTACAGTAGCATATGCTTAGGAGGTGGAGGGTTTTCAGTAGCCTATGCTTTGGAGGGGGAGGGTCAAGTAGCCTATGCTTTGGAGGGGGAGGGGCAAGTAGCCTATGTTTCGGAGGGGAAGGGGCAAGTAGCCTATGTTTCGGAGGGGAAGGGGCAAGTAGCCTATGTTTCGGAGGGGAAGGGGCAAGTAGCCTATGCTTCGGGGGGGGGGGGGGGGGGGGGGGGGGGGGCAAGTAGCCTAGACACACAAAGATCTTCAACTGGCAGGAAGATGCTGGAATAACTTTCCAAGTGACAGAATGAGGGCTTTGCATAGCCACTTTATTGTTACGTTTTTTATGGGACTGTAAAAAAAGGCCTGGAATGTTAAAAAGAAACGTTATTAACCAGTTCCCAAGCTTTTAAAATAGCAGTTCTGTTCGGGAACAGTGTAGATCGTTTTCGTTTCCCCGAACCGGTTCCAACCCCTGTTTTTAGGAAATAATTTTATACAGGGACCTCCTTTCAAAAGAGTAACACTTCACTAAGTACACCAAACTTAACTTAATTAATATACCACATTTTAAATAAATAAAAAACATACTACTGAGATAATATGAGCTGTTTTCATTTTGTTTAACGATACATAAGGATACACACCGATGCAGAGTTGATGTAACAATATAAACAATATATTGTTTATACCTGTAGGAATGTGTTGTAATACTTACAGTATAAGTCAAGAAGATGCTTTAACAAGCCTTTAGTTGACTTATTTATCAGTAACATTAATCCTTGTAAAATATATATATAAAATATATCCTGTTTTATTTGGGGCAAAGTTTTCCATTTCCTTTTTGTCTGATCATGTCTCTGCTGTGATGGTGGTGTTTGATTTGAACTGTTAAACCCTTTGTGAAGATTACTACAGGTGAACTATATGCTCGTATGTAAATGCGATTTCAGTAAAGAAATTATTGGGGAAAAGTAAATGCATGTATTTTACATTATGGCACAAATTAAAGTATTCAAATACGAGATGTAAACTAAAAAGGTCTTGCATGAAATAAATTTTTGCATACAACAGTATTTTAGACTCTGTTTTTATTTAACAGGCAAAACATGCATTCATGTTTTATACTTTATCTCTTGCAGACAGTGTAGTTCTTTGGCCCAGTTGCAAAGCCAACAGCTTTTAAAATATGTTGTACAGTACTTCTTTGTGGGGTCAATGAGTGCTTCCATGAGTTGGGACGATGGGAGCATGACATAAAGCACGACTAACTACTGACTGAACCTGTGTACATGCAACTTGTACAACAAAAGCATGATCTGGGCATGAATAATATCCTTCTTAAGAATGCAAATGTTGTCTTTGCCTTGGCTATAAGCATGGGAAATACATGGTAAAACAGCCACCTTTACCATGATGAGAAACTAACAGAGCACATTTTCTTTAACATCATTCCACCACCTGCCTCACTGCACTGTTGTGTAGAGGTAGCCTAGCCTAGCCACCTCCCCTCTGCACTGTTCTGTAGAGGTAGCCTAGCCTAGCCTAGCCACCTCCCCTCTGCACTGTTCTGTAGAGGTAGCCTAGCCTAGCCACCTCCCCTCTGCACTGTTCTGTAGAGGTAGCCTAGCCTAGCCACCTCCCCTCTGCACTGTTCTGTAGAGGTAGCCTAGCCTAGCCTAGCCACCTCCCCTCTGCACTGTTCTGTAGAGGTAGCCTAGCCTAGCCACCTCCCCTCTGCACTGTTCTGTAGAGGTAGCCTAGCCTAGCCTAGCCACCTCCCCTCTGCACTGTTCTGTAGAGGTAGCCTAGCCTAGCCACCTCCCCTCTGCACTGTTCTGTAGAGGTAGCCTAGCCTAGCCACCTCCCCTCTGCACTGTTCTGTAGAGGTAGCCAAGCACCCTGCTCCTTGTACTGTTCTGTAGAGGAAGCCTAGCCTAGCATAGCCACCTCCCCTCTGAACTGTTCCGTAGAGGAAGCCTAGCCACCTCCCCTCTGCACTGTTCTGTAGAGGTAGCCAAGTCACCTGCTCCCTGTACTGTTCTGTAGAGTTAGCCTAGCCTAGCCTAACCACCTACCCCACTGCACTGTTCTGTAGAGTTAGCCTAGCCTAGCCACCTGCCCCACTGTTCTGTAGAGTTAGCCTAGCCTAGCATAGCCACCTGCCCCACAGCACTGGTCTGTAGAGGTAGCCTAGCCTAGCCACCTGCTCCACTGCACTATTCTGTAGAGTTAGCTTAGCCTAGCCACCTGTTTCACTGCACTGTTCTGTAGAGATAGCCTAGCCTAGCCACCTGCCCCACTGCACTCTTTCTGTAGACGTAGCCCAGCATAGTAGAGGTAGCCTAGCATAGCAAACTGCCCCCCAAAAGTGTTATACTAGAGGTAGCCTAGCATAGTCACCTGCCCCCTACACTGTTATAGTAGAGCTAGCCTAGCCCCCTACACGGTAAAAGAAGAGGAATTCTACCTCCTACACTGTTCTAGTAGAGGTATTCTAGCCTCCTACACTGTTATAGAGAGGTATTCTAGCCTCCTACACCACTGTTCTAGTAGAGGTATTCTAGCCTCCCACACTGTTCTAGTAGAGGTATTCTAGCCTCCCACACTGTTCTAGTAGAGGTATTCTAGCCTCCTACACTGTTCTAGTAGAGGTATTCTAGCCCCCTACACTGTTACAGTAGAGGTATTCTAGTCTCCTACACTGTTCTAGTACAGGTATTCTAGTCTCCTACACTGTTATAGTAGAGGTATTCTAGTCTCCTACACTGTTATAGAGAGGTATTCTAGTCCCTTACACTGTTCTAGAGGTATTCTAGCCTCATACACTGTTCTAGTAGAGGTATTCTAGTCTCCTACACTGTTCTAGTAGAGGTATTCTAGCCCCCTATACTGTTATAGTAGAGGTATTCTAGCCTCCTACACTGTTATAGTAGAGGTATTCTAGCCTCCTACACTGTTCTAGTAGAGGTATTCTAGCCCCCTATACTGTTATAGTAGAGGTATTCTAGTCTCCTACGCTGTTCTAGTAGAGGTATTCCAGCCTCCTACACTGTTCTAGTAGAGGTATTCTAGCCTCCTACACTGTTATAGAGAGGTATTCTAGCCTCCTACACTGTTATAGAGAGGTATTCTAGTCTCCTACACTGTTATAGAGAGGTATTCTAGCCCCCTACACTGTTATAGAGAGGTATTCTAGTCTCCTACACTGTTATAGAGAGGTATTCTAGTCCCTTACACTGTTCTAGAGGTATTCTAGCCTCCTACACTGTTCTAGTAGAGGTATTCTAGCCTCCTACACAGTTATAGAGAGGTATTCTAGACCCTACACTGTTATAGAGAGGTATTCTAGCCTCCTACACTGTTCTAGTAGAGGTATTCTACCTCCTACACTGTTATAGAGAGGTATTCTAGTCTCCTACACTGTTATAGAGAGGTATTCTAGTCTCCTACACTGTTATAGAGAGGTATTCTAGTCTCCTAAACTGTTATAGTAGAGTTATTCTAGCCCCCTACACTGTTATAGAGAGGTATTCTAGCCCACTACACTGTTCTAGTAGAACTTTCTAGCCCCCTACACTGTTCTAGTAGAGGTATTCTAGCCTCCTACACTGTTATAGTAGAGGTATTCTAGCCTCCTACACTGTTCTAGTAGAGGTATTCTAGCCCCCTATACTGTTATAGTAGAGGTATTCTAGTCTCCTACGCTGTTCTAGTAGAGGTATTCCAGCCTCCTACACTGTTCTAGTAGAGGTATTCTAGCCTCCTACACTGTTATAGAGAGGTATTCTAGCCTCCTACACTGTTATAGAGAGGTATTCTAGCCCCCTACACTGTTATAGAGAGGTATTCTAGTCTCCTACACTGTTATAGAGAGGTATTCTAGTCCCTTACACTGTTCTAGAGGTATTCTAGCCTCCTACACTGTTCTAGTAGAGGTATTCTAGCCTCCTACACAGTTATAGAGAGGTATTCTAGACCCTACACTGTTATAGAGAGGTATTCTAGCCTCCTACACTGTTCTAGTAGAGGTATTCTACCTCCTACACTGTTATAGAGAGGTATTCTAGTCTCCTACACTGTTATAGAGAGGTATTCTAGTCTCCTACACTGTTATAGAGAGGTATTCTAGTCTCCTAAACTGTTATAGTAGAGTTATTCTAGCCCCCTACACTGTTATAGAGAGGTATTCTAGCCCACTACACTGTTCTAGTAGAACTTTCTAGCCCCCTACACTGTTCTAGTAGAGGTATTCTAGGCTCCTACACTGTTCTAGTAGAACTTTCTAGACCCCTACACTGTTATAGAGAGGTATTCTAGGCTCCTACACTGTTCTAGTACAGGTATTCTAGCCTCCTACACCACTGTTCTAGTACAGGTATTCTAGCCTCCTACACTGTTCTAGTAGAGGTATTCTAGTCTCCTACACTGTTCTAGTAGAGGTATTCTAGCCCCCTACACTGTTCTAGTAGAGGTATTCTAGCCTCCCACACTGTTATAGAGAGGTATTCTAGCCTCCCACACTGTTATAGAGAGTTATCCTAACCTGGCCCCCTACACTGTTATAGTAGAGGTATCCTAGCCCCCTACACTGTTATAGAGAGGTATTCTAGCCCCCTACACTGTTATAGAGAGGTATTCTAGCCCCCTACACTGTTACAGTAGAGGTATTCTAGCCTCCTACACTGCTACAGTAGAGGTATTCTAGCCTCCTACACTGCTACAGTAGAGGTATTCTAGCCTCCTACACTGTTACAGTAGAGGTATTCTAGCCTCCTACACTGCTACAGTAGAGGTATTCTAGCCCCCTACACTGTTCTAGTAGAGGTATCCTAGCCCCCTACACTGTTCTAGTAGAGGTATCCTAGCCCCCTACACTGTTATAGTAGAGTTATCCTAGTCAACCTATCCATCGTCAGCATCATTTCCTCCTATCCCTCATACATCATTTGTTGTAATAATTGTCTGTGTTGTTTTGTTTTTGATATGTTTGTAGAGACTACCCAGCGACAGCCTCGGAGCAGACCAGCAGCATCAGACTCAGTTTGTGTAATGAACCATGGTGTTCCCACCACGATATGTCTGTCCCAAAATAAGACCCCCTCACCGCAACACCAACCCCCCACCTGATAATACATCAGCCTCGTTTGTTGTGTGTTTAAAATTAGTTTTTAATAATTGGGTGTTACAGTGGCAACCTGTACCTCACAGACTAAATGGCATCCTAATCCCTTTTAATAACCACACCTGATCAAAATTAGTGCACACCTAATAGGGAATAGAGTGCCATAGGGCTCTGGTCTAAAGTAGTGCACTATATAGGGAATAGGGTGCCATAGGGCTCTGGTCTAAAGTAGTGCACTATATAGGGAATAGGGTTCTATAGGGCTCTGGTCTAAAGTAGTGCACTATATAGGGAATAGGGTGCCATAGGGCTCTGGTCTAAAGTAGTGCACTACATAGGGAATAGGGTGCCATTTGGTTTTAAGATGCATCCTAACTCAGCATAGGGAGTGTTGTTGTTGTCAAGCCTCATGTAGGTCAGTATCTGTCACTGGTTATTGTGCTGTAACGTACTGTAATGTTCTGTGCCTATTGTTGGTGTGTATGTGCCTAGTACCTGTATATACACTTGTGTGTGCAAAGATTGTGTGTTAGTACTCCTAAATGTTTATTTTGAGTGATTATCAAATATTTGTGTGCTGCTGCTCACCTGTTTTAAAATAATAATAATAAACTGTTACTCAGATAAATTCTATCACCCCCCTTTCTCCAACAGATTATCTCTGTTCGTACGGTTCTATTCCCCAACAGATTATCTCTGTTCCTACGTTTCTATCACCCTCTTTCTCCAACAGATTATCTCTGTTCCTACAGTTCTATCACCCCCTTTCCCCAACAGATTATCTCTGTTCCTACGGTTCTATCACCCCCTTTCTCCAACAGATTATCTCTGTTCCTACGGTTCTATAACCCCTCCCCCAACAGATTATCTCTGTTCTTACAGTTCTATCACCCCCTTCCGACAGATTATCTCTGTTCCTACGGTTCTATCACCCCCTCCCCAACAGATTATCTCTGTTCCTACGGTTCTATTCCCCAACAGATTATCTCTGTTCCTACGGTTCTATTCCCCAACAGATTATCTCTGTTCCTACGGTTCTATCACCCCCTCCCCAACAGATTATCTCTGTTCCTACGGTTCTATCACCCCCTTTCTCCAACAGATTATCTCTGTTCCTACGGTTCTATCACCCCCTTTCCCCAACAGATTATCTCTGTTCCTACGGTTCTATCACCCTCTTTCCCCAACAGATTATCTCTGTTCCTACGTTTCTATCACCCTCTTTCTCCAACAGATTATCTCTGTTCCTATAGTTCTATCACCCCCTTTCCCCAACAGATTATCTCTGTTCCTACCGTTCTATCACCCCCTTTCTCCAACAGATTATCTCTGTTCCTACGTTTCTATCACCCTCTTTCTCCAACAGATTATCTCTGTTCCTACAGTTCTATCACCCCCTTTCCCCAACAGATTATCTCTGTTCCTACGGTTCTATCACCCCCTTTCTCCAACAGATTATCTCTGTTCCTACGGTTCTATAACCCCTCCCCCAACAGATTATCTCTGTTCTTACAGTTCTATCACCCCCTTCCGACAGATTATCTCTGTTCCTACGGTTCTATCACCCCCTCCCCAACAGATTATCTCTGTTCCTACGGTTCTATTCCCCAACAGATTATCTCTGTTCCTACGGTTCTATTCCCCAACAGATTATCTCTGTTCCTACGGTTCTATCACCCCCTCCCCAACAGATTATCTCTGTTCCTACGGTTCTATCACCCCCTTTCTCCAACAGATTATCTCTGTTCCTACGGTTCTATCACCCCCTTTCCCCAACAGATTATCTCTGTTCCTACGGTTCTATCACCCCCTTTCCCCAACAGATTATCTCTGTTCCTACGGTTCTATCACCCTCTTTCCCCAACAGATTATCTCTGTTCCTACGGTTCTATCACCCCCTTTCCCCAACAGATTATCTCTGTTCCTACGGTTCTATCACCCCCTTTCTCCAACAGATTATCTCTGTTCTTAGGGTTCTATCACCCCCTCCCAAAGCAGATTATCTCTGTTCCTACGGTTATATCACCCTCTTTCCCCAACAGATTATCTCTGTTCCTACGGTTCTATTCCCCAACAGATTATCTCTGTTCCTACGGTTCTATCACCCCCTCCCCAACAGATTATCTCTGTTCCTACGGTTCTATCACCCCCTTTCTCCAACAGATTATCTCTGTTCCTACGGTTCTATCACCCCCTTTCCCCAACAGATTATCTCTGTTCCTACGGTTCTATCACCCTCTTTCCCCAACAGATTATCTCTGTTCCTACGGTTCTATTCCCCAACAGATTATCTCTGTTCCTACGGTTCTATCACCCCCTCCCCAACAGATTATCTCTGTTCCTACGGTTCTATCACCCCCTTTCTCCAACAGATTATCTCTGTTCCTACGGTTCTATCACCCCCTTTCCCCAACAGATTATCTCTGTTCCTACGGTTCTATCACCCTCTTTCCCCAACAGATTATCTCTGTTCCTACGGTTCTATCACCCTCATTCCCCAACATATTATCTGTTCTTAAGGTTCTATCACCCCCTTTCCCCAACAGATTATCTCTGTTCCTACGTTTCTATCACCCTCTTTCTCCAACAGATTATCTCTGTTCCTATAGTTCTATCACCCCCTTTCCCCAACAGATTATCTCTGTTCCTACCGTTCTATCACCCCCTTTCTCCAACAGATTATCTCTGTTCCTACGTTTCTATCACCCTCTTTCTCCAACAGATTATCTCTGTTCCTACAGTTCTATCACCCCCTTTCTCCAACAGATTATCTCTGTTCCTACGGTTCTATCACCGCCCTTTCCCCAAAAGATTATCTCTGTTCCTACGGTTCTATCACCCCCTTTCCCCAACAGATTATTTCTGTTCCTACGGTTCTATCACCCCCTTTCCCCAACAGATTATCTCTGTTCCTACGGTTCTATCACCCCCCTTTCCCCAAAAGATTATCACTTATGTCAGCCAGACGAAACCGAGTTAGTCTTTACATAGTAAAGTTGCACTGTCATTGTCACATAATAATAATTATTAGCCTTTTGGACTGTTTGCACCTGTGAAGAAATTAAATAAAAATCCTTTCATTATACTTTCTGAGATAAAGTTAAGATTTAAATACTGTTTGTCCACATAGGAGACCAAACACACAATAAAAAAGTGCAATATAATTATTTCTAAAACACACCAGTCATTTCTTTGCTGTTGATCACTAAGCCAAGGCATTACAACAACCAGATTGGCTATTACAAAGCGGTCAGTTAAAAACCTACAACTGTGTTGTTTAAACAAATTCCAATTTAGGGCTAACTTCCTGATAGAAACATCAGTTACACACCTACAACTGTGTTGTTTAAACAAATTCCACTTTAGGGCTAACTTCCTGATAGAAATGTCACACACACACATTTAGCCTATCAAGTATCAACACAAGATTGCAGTTGAACAACAATGTGTATAAAAATAATAATAATAAAAAATAAATCTTTCTTATTCAATGTCATGGCTGTAGGTTGAAAATACCAATTCGCAACAATATTTTCCAACCAACATTTTTTTTAATTGTATTTTTTAAAACTCTCAGCATGTGAGGGCACTTAATAGGTAAACCAACCTACTGTAAATAAAATCATAGCCAGAACACTGTCACTTCATCATAGTGGAAAAGTGCCTCTAATTTACTGAATCATACCAGGGGGAATTTGTTTAAACTAACATGAAAGACTAGTCAGTGTAGTCGTTCAGCTGTCAGTCAAATCAATAATCAGTAGTACAACATCTGAAAGCTTAGGCAGGCAAGGCAGTATAACAAACCCAAAAATGCATAGTGGATATCAATTCAAAAAAGTTGAAAAAAAATCAAAAGAGTAGAAAACATTAGGAACACCTTCCTAAAATTGCCCTCAGAACAGCCTCAATTCTTCAGGGCACGACGGACTCTACAAGGTGTCGAAAGCGTTCCACAGGGATGCTGGCCCCATGTTGACTCCAATGATTCCCACAGTTGTGTACAGTTGGCTGGATGTCCTTTGGGTGGTGGACCAGTCTTGATACACACGGGGGAAACTGATGAGCGTGAAAAACCCAGAAGCGTTGCAGTTCTTGACACAAACTGGTGTGCCTGGAACCTACTACCATACCCCTGTTCAAAGGCACTTCTATCTTTTATCATCCTCAGAATGGCACACACACAATCCTCCCCTTCATCTACACTGATTGAAGTGGATTTAACAAGTGACATCAATAAGGGATCGTAGCTCTCACCTGGATTCACCTGGTCAGTCTATGTCATAGAAAGAGCAGGTGTTCCTAATGTTTTGTCAAAGCAGTGTAATTGGTTGTAAAAGCATAATTTGGTATCCCTTTTAGCTTGCAGGTATTATGTTTTATTACTTGTTATAAAGCATGTATATATATATATCTTTATAATGTCTTATTATAAGGTTTATAATATGCTATGTTTCTGTGGAAAATGTACAACCCCACCTTTAAAATGGCTCTAAAGGACTGTTATTTGGTCACAATGAGATGATACTGAGACAACGCTGTATAAAGTCTTATAATTCATTATACCTGCAGGCTTTAAGTCCAGGGTTATTCCCCAGTTTACATCATTTGTAATATTAAATATGGTAATTACTGTTATTAAGGGACCAACATTGTTTATGAAACCAACTACAAAAACACACTGCCCACTGACTGACAGCTTACGGAGATGTCGATGTGCTTCCTGACAGAACACAGCTGGACCAATGGCTGCCAATGGAACTCACTGAGCACAATGGGAGGAAACTATGGTGTCCAACATGGAACAAACAACAGGGTCATGTTCATTAGGCAGCAAAACGGAAGTAAACGGACTCAAACAAGGGAGGGACTTCTTGAAATTAATCCAATAAGTAACACATTTTTTAAATATTTTGAAACGTTTTCCGTTCCACCTCCTAATGAATACGACCCAGCAGTAATCCTTTATAACAATCATTAACCCAAACAAACAGGAAACTATTGTGGTCCGTTTTCTTTGTGAAACTCGAACAGTGTTTGGTTTGAACAGTGTACATTCTGTGTGTCTAGTTATTTGCAGGGTGTTCGTTCCCCTTCAGTGATCGTTTCAACTGGTTTGTTATTTAGGGATTTCTGTGTATTTTTTCCTGAAAAGTTCTGAAACAGTTCAGTCAGAGTGTACGTTTAAATAGTGAAAAAAGAATAAACATTTTAAAACACATACGATTATTTTTCAATGAGTGTTGATTTATTTTTTGAAGAAAGTCAAAGATAGACCAATGAATTACTATCTTCATTTTATGTCGCCTTTTTACAGTCATTTTTTCATCACAATTTCATATTTCAGTGAGATCAATGTTTTCAGGCTGCCGCCCAATCCCATATCATATATTTCTTTGCATAGATAAACATACACGACGATATTGTAATATATTCTGCAAACTGTACGATCGCTTATCAGAATGCACACAGACAGACAGACAGACACCATCAGAGGTGTCAAGGGCCATTCAAATTGGAAACATTTAAACAAGACAGGATTTGACAGAACACCTGCAGTATGTCAATGTAAACATAACCCCATAACATACAGTGAAGACATTTAACGGTCATCCTTATATCACCTCTTATACATGGCCTTCAAACATCAGTAATTATGACAAATATGACCCCTATAACCTTTAAATGGGACTGGTACACATATAGCATTCTACGGGGCCAGCGGATACAATATCAATATTGCACTGTATAACAGTATAGCCTGAATATGTCTCCCAAATGGCACCCTACTCCCTATATAGTGCACTACTTTAGACCAGAGCCCTATAGAACCCTATTTCCTATATAGTGCACTACTTTAGACCAGGGCCCTATAGAATCCTATTCCCTATATAGTGCACTACTATAGACCAGAACCCTATAGAACCCTAATTCCCTCTATATAGTGCACTACTTTAGACCAGAACCCTACAGAACCCTATTCCCTATATAGTGCACTAATTTTGACCAGAACCCTATAGAACCCTATTCCTTAAAAAGTACACTCCTTTTGACCAGAGCCCTATGAGACATGTGCCCTACAAAAGGGAATTAGGGGCACCATTTGGGACACAGAGGTGAGTGAGGGAGTCCAGGAGATTTGAGTGCTTTCTGTCAGTCAAGATCACTGCAATAGAAAAGGGGGCCAGTGACAGACTTGGAGAGATGGCACTACAGCACTGGCCTAGCATATACTTCAGGCCATCAATAGCCATGTTAATCAATGAGAATTTACACTGGCATGACAAGAGGAGAGGGAAGGGCCAAGAGGGGATATATATATATAGGGCCCTAGGCATGGATCTATGTATCCTATGAATCAATCAGGAAGACAAACTGGGAAAGGACCAGTCGAAACTTTGAACTGTACAATACATTCTGTATTGATTAGAATTGATCCTAGATCAGCCCCTCCTACTCTGACAGGCTTTGTGAGTACGGCCTCTTGGATCAAAAAAGGGCAATGTGTCATATAGATGGGAATAAAAATACATTACGAAGGCAGTTAGAATGTACCGGTCATACTGAACTTACACGTGCCTTACTTTGGCCAACAACAAAGCAATCATAACGGGGTTTGGATATTTTGCTCAGACAGACACACCCACATACTTTACAACCTTCAGAATGTCCTCCTCCCAGATTTCCCCTGAGGCTTATTCCCCATAGACTGGGTGATCATGATTCATACCCTATCATGTTACTCTCACGCCCCACAGTGAGCCGGGTGTCCTCTGCCGTAGAGATAAAACAATAGACATTGGCTTCAAATCAGCGGCACTAGTGGTCCGCGATCTTACCCAGGTACAGTCCTGATAAGTTAGCTCAAACATGCTAGTTTCAAACTATAGTGTAGCTTGTTCTGTCTCCATGTCCTCTGTAGACTCCTCTTCACCTGTCCTCACAGCACACAGTGCCATAGAGTGGCCAGCGCCACAGCCAATCACAAAAGGCCGGAGGGCAGGAATGGGCTGTGGTTCGCTGACATCTGTCTCGGAACCGTCCCCACACATCCCATGTTCGTTCCACCCCCAAGAGAGCAGGCGACCCCCTGGAGAGGAGAGATGAGGAGAGGAGGGTAGAGGACACTGGTCAGTTAGAGATAACAAACAGGAGATTACTACCCTGATCTGTACATGTTTGGCATGACAATGACCATAGGAGTTGGCAAGATAGCACAAACTGATCTGGTCTGACCAGGCTAAGAGAAGACAGCACAAACTGATCTGGTCTGACCAGGCTAAGAGAAGACAGCACAAACTGATCTGGTCTGACCAGGCTAAGAGAAGACAGCACAAACTGATCTGGTGTGACCAGGCTGAGAGATCACCAACTAGATCACCAACTGGTAAAAACAGTTGAGTGCAAAAACACTTCCCAACTATTTTGTGAACTGGTCAGTTGGACCTGACATATACTCGTCAGTTGGACCTGACATCATATACTGGTCAGTTGGACCTGACATCATATACTGGTCAGTTGGACCAGACATAGACTGGTCAGTTGGACCTGACATCATATACTGGTCAGCTGGACCTGACATCATATACTGGTCAGTTGGACCTGACATCATATACTGGTCAGTTGGACCTGACATAGACTGGTCAGTTGGACCTGACCTCATAGACTGGTCAGTTGGACCTGACATCATATACTGGTCAGTTGGACCTGACATAGACTGGTCAGTTGGACCTGACCTCATATACTGGTCAGTTGGACCTGACATCATATACTGGTCAGTTGAACCTGACATCATATACTGGTCAGTTGGACCTAACATCATAGACTGGTCAGTTGGACCAGACATATACTGGTCAGCTGGACCTGACATCATATACTGGTCAGTTGAACCTGACATCATAGACTGGTCAGTTGGACCAGACATATACTGGTCAGCTGGACCTGACATCATATACTGGTCAGTTGGACCTAACATCATAGACTGGTCAGTTGGACCTAACATCATAGACTGGTCAGTTGGACCAGACATATACTGGTCAGTTGAACCTGACATCATATACTGGTCAGTTGGACCTAACATCATAGACTGGTCAGTTGGACCAGACATATACTGGTCAGCTGGACCTGACATCATATACTGGTCAGTTGGACCTAACATCATAGACTGGTCAGTTGGACCTGACATATACTGGTCAGTTGGACCAGACATCATATACTGGTCAGTTGGACCTGACATCATATACTGGTCAGTTGGACCTGACATCATATACTGGTCAGTTGGACCTGACATCATATACTGGTCAGTTGGACCTGACATTATAGACTGGTCAGTTGGACCTGACATCATAGACTGGTCAGTTGGACCTGACATCATATACTGGTCAGTTGGACCTGACATAGACTGGTCAGTTGGACCTGCCATCATATACTGGTCAGCTGGACCTAACATCATAGACTGGTCAGTTGGACCAGACATAAACTGGTCAGCTGGACCTGACATCATATACTGGTCAGTTGGACCTAACATCATAGACTGGTCAGTTGGACCTGACATATACTGGTCAGTTGGACCAGACATCATATACTGGTCAGTTGGACCTGATATAGACTGGTCAGTTGGACCAGACATATACTGGTCAGTTGGACCAGACATCATATACTGGTCAGTTGGACCAGACATCATATACTGGTCAGTTGGACCAGACATATACTGGTCAGTTGGACCTGACATCATATACTGGTCAGTTGGACCTGACATCATATACTGGTCAGTTGGACCTGACATCATAGACTGGTCAGTTGAACCTGACATCATATACTGGTCAGTTGGACCTAACATCATAGACTGGTCAGTTGGACCAGACATATACTGGTCAGCTGGACCTGACATCATATACTGGTCAGTTGGACCTAACATCATAGACTGGTCAGTTGGACCTGACATATACTGGTCAGTTGGACCAGACATCATATACTGGTCAGTTGGACCTGACATCATATACTGGTCAGTTGGACCTGACATCATATACTGGTCAGTTGGACCTGACATCATATACTGGTCAGTTGGACCTAACATCATAGACTGGTCAGTTGGACCTGACATATACTGGTCAGTTGGACCAGACATCATATACTGGTCAGTTGGACCTGATATAGACTGGTCAGTTGGACCAGACATATACTGGTCAGTTGGACCAGACATATACTGGTCAGTTGGACCTGACATCATATACTGGTCAGTTGGACCTGACATCATATACTGGTCAGTTGGACCTGACATCATAGACTGGTCAGTTGAACCTGACATCATATACTGGTCAGTTGGACCTAACATCATAGACTGGTCAGTTGGACCAGACATATACTGGTCAGCTGGACCTGACATCATATACTGGTCAGTTGGACCAGACATCATATACTGGTCAGTTGGACCAGACATCATATACTGGTCAGTTGGACCTGACATCATATACTGGTCAGTTGGACCTGACATCATATACTGGTCAGTTGGACCTGACATCATATACTGGTCAGTTGGACCTGACATTATAGACTGGTCAGTTGGACCTGACATCATAGACTGGTCAGTTGGACCTGACATCATATACTGGTCAGTTGGACCTGACATAGACTGGTCAGTTGGACCTGCCATCATATACTGGTCAGCTGGACCTGACATCATATACTGGTCAGTTGGACCTAACATCATAGACTGGTCAGTTGGACCTGACATATACTGGTCAGTTGGACCAGACATCATATACTGGTCAGTTGGACCTGACATCATATACTGGTCAGTTGGACCTGACATCATAGACTGGTCAGTTGAACCTGACATCATAGACTGGTCAGTTGAACCTGACATCATATACTGGTCAGTTGAACCTAACATCATAGACTGGTCAGTTGGACCAGACATATACTGGTCAGCTGGACCTGACATCATATACTGGTCAGTTGGACCTAACATCATAGACTGGTCAGTTGGACCTGACATATACTGGTCAGTTGGACCAGACATCATATACTGGTCAGTTGGACCTGACATCATATACTGGTCAGTTGGACCTGACATCATATACTGGTCAGTTGGACCTGACATCATATACTGGTCAGTTGGACCTGACATTATAGACTGGTCAGTTGGACCTGACATCATAGACTGGTCAGTTGGACCAGACATATACTGGTCAGTTGGACCTGACATCATATACTGGTCAGTTGGACCTGACATCATATACTGGTCAGTTGGACCTGACATCATATACTGGTCAGTTGGACCAGACATCATAGACTGGTCAGTTGGACCTGAGATATACTGGTCAGTTGGACCTGACATATACTGGTCAGTTAGACCTGACATCATATACTGGTCAGTTGGACCTGACATCATATACTGGTCAGTTGGACCTGATATAGACTGGTCAGTTGGACCAGACATATACTGGTCAGTTGGACCAGACATATACTGGTCAGTTGGACCAGACATATACTGGTCAGTTGGACCAGACATATACTGGTCAGTTGGACCTGACATCATATACTGGTCAGTTGGACCTGACATCATATACTGGTCAGTTGGACCTGACATCATAGACTGGTCAGTTGGACCTGACATCATAGACTGGTCAGTTGGACCTGACATCATAGACTGGTCAGTTGGACCTGACATCATAGACTGGTCAGTTGGACCTGATATATACAGGACAACTAGCCTGACATGACATCGACTATAGGAGTTGGTTATACAACACGAGTATGTAGTAGGTAACACAACACATTGGTTATACAGCACTAGTTGGTAGTTGGTTATACATCACTAGTTGGTTTTACATCACTAGTTGGTTATACATCACTAGTTGGTTATACAACACTAGTTGGTAGTTGGTTATACATCACTAGTTGGTAGTTGGTTATACAGCACTAGTTGGTTATACAACACTAGTTGGTTATACAACACTAGTTGGTTATACATCACTAGTTGGTAGTTGGTTATACTTCAGTAGTTTGTAGTTGGTTATACATCACTAGTTGGTAGTTGGTTATACAGCACTAGTTGGTTATACATCACTAGTTGGTTATACATCACTAGTTGGTAGTTGGTTATACATCACTAGTTGGTAGTTGGTTATACAGCACTAGTTGGTAGTTGGTTATACAGCACTAGTTGGTTATACATCACTAGTTGGTAGCTGGTTATACATCACTAGTTGGTTATACATCACTAGTTGGTTATACAACACTAGTTGGTAGTTGGTTATACATCACTAGTTGGTTATACAACACTAGTTGGTAGTTGGCTATACATCACTAGTTGGTTATACATCACTAGTTGGTTATACATCACTAGCTGGTAGTTGGTTATACATCACTAGTTGGTAGCTGGTTATACATCACTAGTTGGTAGCTGGTTATACAGCACTAGTTGGTTATACAACACTAGTTGGTAGTTGGTTATACATCACTAGATGGTTATACAACACTAGTTGTTAGTTGGTCATACATCACTAGTTGGTTATACAGCACTAGTTGGTAGTTGGTTATACATCACTAGTTGGTTATACAACACTAGTTGGTAGTTGGTTATATATCACTAGTAGGTTATACATCACTAGTTGGTTATACATCACTAGTTGGTAGTTGGTTATATATCACTAGTTGGTTATACAACACTAGTTGGCTGTATAGCACTAGTTGGTAGTTGGTTTCACATCACTAGTTAGTTATACATCACTAGTTAGTTATACAACACTAGTTGGTAGTTGGTTATATATCACTAGTTGGTAGTTGGTTTTACATCACTAGTTGGTTTCACATCACTAGTTAGTTATACAGCACTAGTTGGTAGCTGGTTATACATCACTAGTTGGTAGTTGGTTATACATCACTAGCTGGTTATACATCACTAGTTGGTTATACATCACTAGCTGGTTATACATCACTAGTTGGTTATACATCACTAGTTGGTTATACATCACTAGTTGGTTATACATCACTAGTTGGTAGTTGGTTATATATCACTAGTTGGTTATACAACACTAGTTGGTAGTTGGTTTCACATCGCTAGTTAGTTATACATCACTAGTTAGTTATACAACACTAGTTGGTAGTTGGTTATATATCACTAGTTGGTAGTTGGTTTTACATCACTAGTTGGTTTCACATCACTAGTTAGTTATACAGCACTAGTTGGTAGCTGGTTATACATCACTAGTTGGTAGTTGGTTATACATCACTAGCTGGTTATACATCACTAGTTGGTTATACATCACTAGTTGGTTATACATCACTAGTTGGTAGTTGGTTATACATCACTAGCTGGTTATACATCACTAGTTGGTTATACATCACTAGCTGGTTATACATCACTAGCTGGTTATACATCACTAGTTGGTTATACATCACTAGCTGGTTATACGTCACTAGTTGGTAGTTGGTTATACATCACTAGCTGGTAGTTGGTTAGACATCACTAGCTGGTAGTTGGTTAGACATCACTAGCTGGTAGTTGGTTAGACATCACTAGTTGGTTATACATCACTAGTTGGTTATACATCACTAGCTGGTTATACATCACTAGTTGGTAGCTGGTTATACATCACTAGTTGGTAGTTGGTTATACAGCACTAGTTGGTTATACATCACTAGTTGGTTATACATCACTAGTTGGTTATAAATCACTAGTTGGTAGTTGGTTATACATCACTAGTTGGTAGCTGGTTATACAGCACTAGTTGGTTATACAACACTAGTTGGTAGTTGGTTATACATCACTAGATGGTTATACAACACTAGTTGTTAGTTGGTCATACATCACTAGTTGGTTATACAGCACTAGTTGGTAGTTGGTTATACATCACTAGTTGGTTATACAACACTAGTTGGTAGATGGTTATACATCACTAGTTGGTTATACATCACTAGTTGGTTATACAACACTAGTTGGTAGTTGGTTATATATCACTAGTTGGTTATACAACACTAGTTGGCTGTATAGCACTAGTTGGTAGTTGGTTATATATCACTAGTTGGTAGTTGGTTTTACATCACTAGTTGGTTTCACATCACTAGTTAGTTATACAGCACTAGTTGGTAGCTGGTTATACATCACTAGTTGGTAGTTGGTTATACATCACTAGCTGGTTATACATCACTAGTTGGTTATACATCACTAGCTGGTTATACATCACTAGCTGGTTATACATCACTAGTTGGTTATACATCACTAGCTGGTTATACGTTGGTAGTTGGTTATACATCACTAGCTGGTAGTTGGTTAGACATCACTAGCTGGTAGTTGGTTAGACATCACTAGTTGGTAGTTGGTTAGACATCACTAGTTGGTTATACATCACTAGCTGGTTATACATCACTAGTTGGTAGCTGGTTATACATCACTAGTTGGGAATACATCACTCGTTTCTCAGATGTTGCATGGCCAGGCAATGAGGATTACACATTTGCTCAACTAGAATAGGAAAAATGGTTGGGTATAAAACATTTAAAAAATCCAATGACTTCAAAGTAGTCTGTGTAGATTCAAATAGGCGAACACACACACACACACAGACACACACCCACCCACCCCTTGGGGGCTCAACGAAAGTTAAACACACACTGCCATTCAGCTCCAGACAGTCTCTGCACCTTTCCTCTTCTTCTCTGTTCCCTCTCAGACAGCTGGTAAAGGAGCTTGTTGGTTTAGTGGGTGTGGTCCGGACAGGGCTGCATCACCGTGGAGACACGTGCCATGGCAACACAGTTCGGTTAACTAATAGGCCCCGTTGTCATGGCAACACAGCTCACATCTTCAAGCGTTCAATCTACCCATCCCAATGTTCTGTCTGTTTTCTGTTTCTTCCTCCTTTCATCGAGTGAATCCCTTTATCTCTCCATCTCCCTTATTTTTTCTGACCAATGGATCAAAAGCCTCTGGGTTCTGTGTCAGCAGAGAGAACAGATAAAACAAGTTGTCTCGGTCTCACAGCCCAAGATGTCTCCCAGACCAAGATGTCTCCCAGACCAAGATGTGTCACAGACCAAGATATCTCCCAGCAGGCAGCTTATGCCAGTGTGATATGACAACTAGGGCTGAGACCTCACCGTACCATATAATCAGCATACTTTGGTGTCAATACGATATGTATTGTGATTATCACAATTATACAGTACCAGTCAAAAGTTTGGACACATCTACTCATTCAAGGGTTTTCCTTTATTTTTAAAAACGATTTTATACATTGTAGAATAAAGTGAATATACTGAGGACATCAAAACCATGAAATAACACATCGAATCATGTAGTGACAAAAAAAAAATATATTTTATATTTGAGATTCTTCAAAGTAGCCACCCTTTGCCTTGATGACAGCTTTGCACAGTCTTGGTATTCTCTCAACCAGCTTCATGAGGAATGCTTTTCCAACAGTCTTGGAGGAGTTCCCACATATGCTGAGTGCTTGTTGGCTGCTTTTCCTTCTCTCTGTGGTCCAACTCATCCCAAACCATCTCAGTTGAGTTGAGGTTGGGGGATTGTGGAGGCCAGGTCATCTGATAAAGCACTCTATCAATCTCCTCCTTGGTCAAATAACCCTTACACAGCCTGGAGGTGTGTTGTGTCATTGTTCTGTTGAAAACAAATGATAGTGGGATTAAGTGCAAACCAGATGGAATGGCGTATCCCTGCAGAATGCAGTGTGCCTTGAATTCTAAATAAATCACAGACAGTGTCACCAGCAAAGCTGGTGTCCTTTAGTAGTGGTTTCTTTGCAGCAATTTGACCATGAAGGCCTGATTCACGCAGTCTCCTCTGAACAGTTGACGTTGAGATGTGTCTGTTACTTGAACTCTGTGAAGCATTTATTTGGGCTGCAATTTCTGAGGCTGGTAACTCTAATGAACATATCCTCTGCAGCAGAGGTAACTCTGGGTCTTCCATTCTTATGGCGGACCTCATGAGAAGCCAGTTTCATCATAGCGCTTGATGGTTTTTGCAACTGCACAAATTTTCCAGATTGACTGACCTTGATGTCTTAAAGTAATGATGGACTGTCGTTTCTCTTTGCTTATTTGAGCTGTTCTTGCCATAATATAGACTTGGTCTCTTACCAAATAGGGTTATCTTCTGTAAACCAGCCCTACCTTGTCACAACACAACTGATTGGCTCAAACACCTTAAGGAAACTTTTAACAAAGCACACCTGTTAATTGAAATGCATTCCAGGTGACTACCTCATGAAGCTGGTTGAGAGAATGCCAAAAGTGCGCAAAGCTGTCATCAAGGCAGCTACTTAGAAGAATCTCAAATAATAAAATATATTTTTGATTTGTTTAACACTTATTTGGTTATACAACACCTGCTTAAAACTCAAACACCTAGATCTCCTAAATGCAGCTCACTCTCTAACTCACAAACACATAGATCTCCTGAACACAGCTCACTCTCTAACTCTCAAACACCTAGATCCCCTGAACGCAGCTCACTCTCTAACTCTCAAACACCTAGATCTCCTAAAACTTCTTGCTACTCTCAAACCCGGATCCGGGAGCGTAATCATCGCCTCAAACTAATTAGCATAACGCAGCGGACATAAATCTTCCTAGAAAATCTTCCTATTCATGAAAATCACAAATGAAATATATTGAGACACAGCTTAGCCTTTTGTTAATCACACTGTCATCTCAGATTTTCAAAATATGCTTTACAGCCAACGCTAGACAAGCATTCTCAAACACCTAGATCCCCTGAACGCAGCTCCCTCTCCAGATCCCAATCACCTGAATTCTGATCACCTGTTCACACACCTGTATGTCATTATCACACACTATTTAGTTCAGTTCATTGCACCCCGTCACTGTGAGGTCTTGTTTGTTTTGTTACACATTCTATTCGGAGCTCTGTTCATTCCCATATTAGTCCTCCCGTGTATCATAGTGTGTGGTCATTCTCAATAACAATGTTTTCTGCATATCAGATTTCCTGTCATCAACCTCTTGCCACATCTCCCAGACTATGTTATTAGCCTTTTCCCTGCCTGTACTGTTACCTTTTTGGATTCCCGGTGTATGACCTTCTGCCTGCCCCTGGACCCAGCTACCTGCCTCCTCCTGTGTATGACCTTCTGCCTGCCCCTGGACCCAGCTACCTGCCTCCTCCTGTGTATGACCTTCTGCCTGCCCCTGGACCCAGTTACCTGCCTCCTCCTGTGTATGACCTTCTGCCTGCCCCTGGACCCAGCTACCTGCCTCCTCCTGTGTATGACCTTCTGCCTGCCCCTGGACCCAGCTACCTGCCTCCTCCTGTGTATGACCTTCTGCCTGCCCCTGGACCCAGCTACCTGCCTCCTCCGTGTATGACCTTCTGCTTGCCCCTGGACCCAGCTACCTGCCTCCTCCTGTGTATGACCTTCTGCCTCCTCCTGGACCCAGTTACCTGCCTCCTCCTGTGTATGACCTTCTGCCTCCTCCTGGACCCAGTTACCTGCCTCCTCCTGTGTATGACCTTCTGCCTGCCCCTGGACCCAGCTACCTGCCTCCTCCGTGTATGACCTTCTGCCTGCCCCTGGACCCAGCTACCTGCCTCCTCCTGTGTATGACCTTCTGCCTCCTCCTGGACCCAGTTACCTGCCTCCTCCTGTGTATGACCTTCTGCCTGCCCCTGGACCCAGCTACCTGCCTCCTCCGTGTATGACCTTCTGCCTGCCCCTGGACCCAGCTACCTGCCTCCTCCGTGTATGACCTTCTGCCTGCCCCTGGACCCAGCTACCTGCCTCCTCCTGTGTATGACCTTCTGCCTCCTCCTGGACCCAGTTACCTGCCTCCTCCTGTGTATGACCTTCTGCCTCCTCCTGGACCCAGTTACCTGCCTCCTCCTGTGTATGACCTTCTGCCTCCTCCTGGACCCAGCTACCTGCCTCCTCCTGTGGTCCTTTACAATAAACACCTGCTGCGCCCTGCGCTTGAAACCAGCTCTCTGTCTCCCCTCGTGTTCATTACAAGTTACTACATAATTCCATATGTGTTATTTCATAGTTTTGAAAATAGAAAATAGTTTTAAAAAAGAAAGAAAAACCCTTGAATGAGTAGGTGCGTTGAAACGTGTACTGTATATGTATTGATACTTGATCAATACTGCAACTGTACTGAGATTGAATGCTCCAAACATATCGCTCACTATATGTCTGCTGCAGAGTAGCAAGAGAGAGAAAATGAGTTTTGACCAGTCATGTAAAAATAAAAAAAAGGTGCTGAAAACATGGCTCACTATTTAAAAAGAAGACGGAAAAAAAGCTCAAGGATGAATAATTTCGTGCAGATACAGCCGACTCGCGCTAGCTGACACAATTATTATTAAATACATTAGCTAGTATCTATAATATCGTCCAAAAGAATATTTCGATATGTAACTAATCGACACCCCGCTCTCCATCAATAATGACAACCTGTCAGGATTCTAAGCCAACATGGCCACTGCTGTGCACACATCCAGTACACAGTGTATTAGGTACACCACCCCGTTCACGCTCCTACAGACAGTGAGTCACGTGGCCGTGGCTCGCTATATAAAGCAGGCAGACAGGCATCGAGGCATTCAGTTACTGTTGGATTTAACATTAGAACGGGCAAAACTAGTGACTGAGTGTCATCGTCGGTGCCAGGCGCACCGGTTCCAGAATATCAGAAACCGCCTCCTGAGCTTTTCACGTACGACAGTGTCTAAGGGTTTACAGAGAATGGCATGACAAAGAGAAAAACAACCATCCAGTCAGCGGCAGTCCTGTGGGTGAAAACAGCTCGTTGACGAGAGGTCGAAGGTCAATGGCAAGAATGGTGCACGCTAAAAAGCCTGGCCACAAACAGATAACAAATAACAGCGCAGTACAACAGCGGTGTACAGAACGACATCTCGGAACGCACAACTCGTCGCTACTTGTCAGGGATGGGTTATTGCAGAAGACGACCACATCGGGTTCCACTCCTATCAGAACACCTATGTGAGAATGCTGTTCATTCAGCGCAGCGTTCAACACCTCCCTCTGCAACTGGATCCTGGACTTCCTGTGGTAAGGGTAGGTAACAACACATCCGCCGCGCTGATCCTCAACACAGGGGCCCCTCAGGGGTGTGTGCTCAGTCCCCTCCTATACTCCCTGTTCACTCATGACTCCAACACCTTCATTAAGTTTGCCGATGACACAACAGTGGTGTCAACGGTACGGGCTGGTGGAGGTGGTGTCACGGTACGGGCTGGTGGAGGTGGTGTCAACGGTACGGGCTGGTGGAGGTGGTGTCAACGGCACGGGCTGGTGGAGGTGGTGTCAACGGCACGGGCTGGTGGAGGTGGTGTCAACGGCACGGGCTGGTGGAGGTGGTGTCAACGGTACAGGCTGGTGGAGGTGGTGTCAACGGTACAGGCTGGTGGAGGTGGTGTCAACGGTACAGGCTGGTGGAGGTGGTGTCATGGTGTCAACGGTACAGGCTGGTGGAGGTGGTGTCAACGGTACAGGCTGGTGGAGGTGGTGTCAATGGTACAGGCTGGTGGAGGTGGTGTCAACGGTATAGGCTGGTGGAGGTGGTGTCAACGGTACAGGCTGGTGGAGGTGGTGTCAACGGTACAGGCTGGTGGAGGTGGTGTCAACGGTACAGCATGGTGGAGGTGGTGTCAACGGTAAGGTCTGGTGGAGGTGGTGTCAACGGTACAGGATGGTGGAGGTGGTATCAACGGTACGGGCTGGTGGAGGTGGTATCAACGGTACGGGCTGGTGGAGGCGGTGTCAACGGTACGGGCTGGTGGAGGCGGTGTCAACGGTACGGGCTGGTGGAGGCGGTGTCAACGGTACAGGCTGGTGGAGGTGGTGTCAACGGTACAGGCTGGTGGAGGTGGTGTCAACGGTACGGGCTGGTGGAGGTGGTGTCAACGGTACAGGCTGGTGGAGGTGGTGTCAACGGTACAGGCTGGTGGAGGTGGTGTCAACGGTACAGGCTGGTGGAGGTGGTGTCAACGGTACAGGCTGGTGGAAGTGGTGTCAACGGTACAGGCTGGTGGAGGTGGTGTGATGGTGTAAACAGTACAGGCTGGTGGAGGTGGTGTTATGGTGTCAACGGTACGGGCTGGTGGAGGTGGTGTCAACGGTACGGGCTGGTGGAGATGGTGTGGTGGTGTCAGCTGTACAGGCTGGTGGAGGTGGTGTTATGGTGTCAACGGTACAGGCTGGTGGAGGTGGTGTCAACGGTACAGGCTGGTGGAGGTGGTGTCAACGGTACGGGCTGGTGGAGGTGGTGTCAACGGTATAGGCTGGTGGAGGTGGTGTCAACGGTACAGGCTGGTGGAGGTGGTGTCAACGGTACGGGATGGTGGAGGTGGTGTGATGGTGTCAACGGTACAGGCTGGTAGAGGTGGTGTGATGGTGTCAACGGTACAGGCTGGTGGAGGTGGTGTTATGGTGTCAATGGTACAGGCTGGTGGAGGTGGTGTGATGGTGTCAACGGTACAGGCTGGTGGAGGTGGTGTCAACGGTATAGGCTGAGTAAAAGTGGAGCGTAGAAAATAAAATTGTTCCACGCTTGCTTGTTAAAATGTGTTATCTTAAGATGAATGCATTTAAACTAAGTTGCTCTGGATAAGAGCGTCTGCTAAATGATTAAATGTAATGTAAATGTATGGCGAGAGAAGAGAGAGAGAGAAGAGAACCTCGGGTGTGGTGCTTTGTTCATTCAAGGACACACTCCCCACACCGGAACACACAAATACAGAACACCGCTACGAACGTTGCCGTGGCAACTAAGTGCATAGTTTGTACATCCTGTTCCACCATATATATCCTGTCCAAGAACACACAAAATGAAAACATGACAGAGAGGAGAGCGAGAGAGACACACACTCGACACAGAATCTAAAATTCCTTAATTCAGCAGCATCGTCAGGACACATTGGCCAGTCTACATCGTCAACACATTGTCCAGTCTACATTTGAACATTAGTAAGAGACCTAATGAGCCAATTGGAAGCTGGGGATGAGTAGGTGACCGTGATGGTATGAGGGCCAAATTGGGAATTTTGCCAGGAAACCAGGTTTAACACCCCTACTCTAACAATAAGTGCCATGGGATCTTTAGTGACCTGAATCAGGACACCCGTTTAATGCTCCATCCTAAACACTGCATCTTACACAGGGCAATGTCCCCAATCACTGCCCTGGGGCATTGGAATATCTTTTTTTTTAGACCAGAGGAAAGAGCGCCTCCTACTGGCCCTCCAACACCACTTCCAGCAGCATCTGGTCTCCCATCCAGGGACAGACCAGGACCAACCCTGCTTACCTTCAGAAGCAAGCCAGCAGTGGGATGCAGGGTGGTATGCTGCTGGCAACCATGAGGAGAAGCTCTGTAATATCATGGCACCATATTCCACATTTTGAGCACTACATTTTACCAGGACCCATGGGGTCAAAAGTACTGTAGTACACTATATAAAAAGGAACAGTTTACCATTTGGGAGACAGCCATTGAAAATCCAATGACAACTAACATCTCTCTAATAGGATCCCTATGGTTGTCTGTCCAACTAACATTTCCTCTCTAATAGGATCCCCATGGTTGTCTGTCCAACTAACATTTCCTCTCTAATAGGATCCCTATGGTTCTCTCTCCGACTAACATCTCCTCTCTAATAGGATCCCTATGGTTCTCTCTCCAACTAATATCTCTCTAATAGGATCCCTATGGTTCTCTCTTCAATGAACATCTCCTCTCTAATAGGATCCCTATGGTTCTCTCTCCAACTAACATCTCTAATAGGACACGGCTGATGCTCCCAAACCTAAGTCTACGTCTCAAATATCTCTCCCATCTCCCAAAATTTGCACTTGTTCACTTCCCTTCACAGACTTGAAAGGAACTGAAATATGGTGGAACCTCCCTCTAGTCTAGCCCATGTTGTTTCCACCGATCCAATGTGGTGGAACCTCTCTAATAGGATCCCTATGGTTGTCTGTCCAACTAACATTTCCTCTCTAATAGGATCCCTATGCTTGTCTGTCCAACTAACATTTCCTCTCTAATAGGATCCCTATGGTTCTCTCTCCGACTAACATCTCCTCTCTAATAGGATCCCTATGGTTCTCTCTCTAATAGGATCCCTATGGTTCTCTCTCCCCAACTAACATCTCCTCTCTAATAGGATCCCTATGGTTCTCTCTCCAACTAACATCTCTCTAATAGGATCCCTATGGTTCTCTCTCCCCAACTAACATCTCCTCTCTAATAGGATGCCTATGGTTCTCTCTTCAACGAACATCTCCTCTCTAATAGGATCCCTATGGTTCTCTCTCCAACTAACATCTCTCTAATAGGACACGGCTGGAGTTATCAGAATTGTACGGGAAGGTCTGCTCAATCCAAGAGTACAACCAATTGATTACAGCATTGCCCCACAACTGGAGGAGGTGGGTGGCAGCGGGAGGAGGAACTGGTCTGTCTGCCCAATATAAAGGATCAAAACTGGCGGAGGAATATTTATTTGACCTTTATTTAACTAGGCAGGTCAGTTAAGAACAAATTCTTATTTTCAATGACGGCCTAGGGGCAGAATGACAGAACTTGTCAACTCGGGGATTTGAACTTGCAATCTTCCGGTTACTAGACCAACGCTCTAACCACTAGGCTACCCTGCCGCCCCTCCACTCTAACCACTAGGCTACCCTGCCGACCCTCCACTCTAACCACTAGGCTACCCTGCCGCCCCTCCACTCTAACCACTAGGCCACCCTGCCGCCCCTCCACTCTAACCACTAGGCTACCCTGCCGACCCTCCACTCTAACCACTAGGCTACCCTGCCGCCCCTCCACTCTAACCACTAGGCCACCCTGCCGCCCCTCCACTCTAACCACTAGGCTACCCTGCCACCCCTCCACTCTAACCACTAGGCAACCTGCCGCCACTCCACTCTAACCACTAGGCTACCTGCCACCCCTCCACTCTAACCACTAGGCAACCTGCCGCCACTCCACTCTAACCACTAGGCTACCTGCCGCCCCTCCACTCTAACCACTAGGCTACCTGCCACCCCTCCACTCTAACCACTAGGCAACCTGCCGCCCCTCCACTCTAACCACTAGGCTACCTGCCTCCTCTCCACTCTAACCACTAGGCAACCTGCCGCCCCTCCACTCTAACCACTAGGCTACCTGCCTCCTCTCCACTCTAACCACTAGACTACCTGCCGCCACTCCACTCTAACCACTAGGCTACCTGCCGCCACTCCACTCTAACCACTAGGCTACCTGCCACCCCTCCACTCTAACCACTAGGCTACCCTGCCGACCCTCCACTCTAACCACTAGGCTACCCTGCCGCCCCTCCACTCTAACCACTAGGCTACCCTGCCGACCCTCCACTCTAACCACTAGGCTACCTGCCGCCCCTCCACTCTAACCACTAGGCTACCCTGCCGCCACTCCACTCTAACCACTAGGCTACCCTGCCGCCCCTCCACTCTAACCACTAGGCTACCCTGCCGCCACTCCACTCTAACCACTAGGCTACCCTGCCGCCACTCCACTCTAACCACTAGGCTACCCTGCCGCCACTCCACTCTAACCACTAGGCTACCCTGCCGCCCCTCCACTCTAACCACTAGGCTACCTGCCGCCACTCCACTCTAACCACTAGGCTACCTGCCGCCCCTCCACTCTAACCACTAGGCTACCTGCCGCCCCTCCACTCTAACCACTAGGCTACCTGCCGCCCCTCCACTCTAACCACTAGGCTACCTGCCGCCCCTCCCCTCTAACCACTAGTCTACCTGCCGCCCCTCCACTCTAACCACTAGGCTACCTGCCGCCCCTCCACTCTAACCACTAGGCTACCTGCCGCCCCTCCACTCTAACCACTAGGCTACCTGCCGCCCCTCCACTCTAACCACTAGGCTACCTGCCGCCCCTCCACTCTAACCACTAGGCTACCTGCCGCCCCTCCACTCTAACCACTAGGTTACCTGCCGCCCCTCCACTCTAACCACTAGGCTACCTGCCGCCCCTCCACTCTAACCACCAGGCTACCCTGCCGCCCCTCCACTCTAACCACCAGGCTACCCTGCCGCCCCTCCACTCTAACCACCAGGCTACCTGCCGCCCCTCCCCTCTAACCACTAGTCTACCTGCCGCCCCTCCACTCTAACCACTAGGCTACCTGCCGCCCCTCCACTCTAACCACTAGGCTACCTGCCGCCCCTCCACTCTAACCACTAGGCTACCTGCCGCCCCTCCACTCTAACCACTAGGCTACCTGCCGCCCCTCCGCTCTAACCACTAGGCTACCTGCCGCCCCTCCGCTCTAACCACTAGGCTACCTGCCGCCCCTCCGCTCTAACCACTAGGCTACCTGCCGCCCCTCCGCTCTAACCACTAGGCTACCTGCCGCCCCTCCGCTCTAACCACTAGGCTACCTGCCGCCCCTCCGCTCTAACCACTAGGCTACCTGCCGCCCCTCCGCTCTAACCACTAGGCTACCTGCCGCCCCTCCGCTCTAACCACTAGGCTACCTGCCGCCCCTCCGCTCTAACCACTAGGCTACCTGCCGCCCCTCCGCTCTAACCACTAGGCTACCTGCCGCCCCTCCGCTCTAACCACTAGGCTACCTGCCGCCCCTCCTCTCTAACCACTAGGTTACCTGCCGCCCCTCCACTCTAACCACTAGGCTACCTGCCGCCCCTCCACTCTAACCACTAGGCTACCTGCCGCCCCTCCACTCTAACCACTAGGCTACCTGCCGCCCCTCCACTCTAACCACTAGGCTACCTGCCGCCCCTCCACTCTAACCACTAGGCTACCTGCCGCCCCTCCACTCTAACCACTAGGCTACCTGCCGCCCCTCCACTCTAACCACTAGGCTACCTGCCGCCCCTCCACTCTAACCACTAGGCTACCTGCCGCCCCTCCACTCTAACCACTAGGCTACCTGCCGCCCCTCCACTCTAACCACTAGGCTACCTGCCGCCCCTCCACTCTAACCACTAGGCTACCTGCCGCCCCTCCACTCTAACCACTAGGCTACCTGCCGCCCCTCCCCTCTAACCACTAGTCTACCTGCCGCCCCTCCACTCTAACCACTAGGCTACCTGCCGCCCCTCCACTCTAACCACTAGGCTACCTGCCGCCCCTCCCCTCTAACCACTAGTCTACCTGCCGCCCCTCCACTCTAACCACTAGGCTACCTGCCGCCCCTCCACTCTAACCACTAGGCTACCTGCCGCCCCTCCACTCTAACCACTAGGCTACCTGCCGCCCCTCCCCTCTAACCACTAGGCTACCCTGCCGCCCCTCCACTCTAACCACTAGGCTACCCTGCCGCCCCTCCACTCTAACCACTAGGCTACCCTGCCGACCCTCCACTCTAACCACTAGGCTACCCTGCCGCCCCTCCACTCTAACCACTAGGCTACCCTGCCGTCCCTCCACTCTAACCACTAGGCAACCTGCCGCCCCTCCACTCTAACCACTAGGCTACCTGCCGCCCCTCCACTCTAACCACTAGGCTACCTGCCGCCCCTCCACTCTAACCACTAGGCTACCTGCCGCCCCTCCCCTCTAACCACTAGTCTACCTGCCGCCCCTCCACTCTAACCACTAGGCTACCTGCCGCCCCTCCACTCTAACCACTAGGCTACCTGCCGCCCCTCCACTCTAACCACTAGGCTACCCTGCCGCCCCTCCACTCTAACCACTAGGCTACCTGCCGCCCCTCCGCTCTAACCACTAGGCTACCTGCCGCCCCTCCGCTCTAACCACTAGGCTACCTGCCGCCCCTCCGCTCTAACCACTAGGCTACCTGCCGCCCCTCCGCTCTAACCACTAGGCTACCTGCCGCCCCTCCGCTCTAACCACTAGGCTACCTGCCGCCCCTCCGCTCTAACCACTAGGCTACCTGCCGCCCCTCCGCTCTAACCACTAGGCTACCTGCCGCCCCTCCGCTCTAACCACTAGGCTACCTGCCGCCCCTCCGCTCTAACCACTAGGCTACCTGCCGCCCCTCCGCTCTAACCACTAGGCTACCTGCCGCCCCTCCGCTCTAACCACTAGGCTACCTGCCGCCCCTCCGCTCTAACCACTAGGCTACCTGCCGCCCCTCCGCTCTAACCACTAGGCTACCTGCCGCCCCTCCTCTCTAACCACTAGGTTACCTGCCGCCCCTCCACTCTAACCACTAGGCTACCTGCCGCCCCTCCACTCTAACCACTAGGCTACCTGCCGCCCCTCCACTCTAACCACTAGGCTACCTGCCGCCCCTCCACTCTAACCACTAGGCTACCTGCCGCCCCTCCACTCTAACCACTAGGCTACCTGCCGCCCCTCCACTCTAACCACTAGGCTACCTGCCGCCCCTCCACTCTAACCACTAGGCTACCTGCCGCCCCTCCACTCTAACCACTAGGCTACCTGCCGCCCCTCCACTCTAACCACTAGGCTACCTGCCGCCCCTCCACTCTAACCACTAGGCTACCTGCCGTCCCTCCACTCTAACCACTAGGCTACCTGCCGCCCCTCCACTCTAACCACTAGGCTACCTGCCGCCCCTCCACTCTAACCACTAGGCTACCTGCCGCCCCTCCACTCTAACCACTAGGCTACCTGCCGCCCCTCCACTCTAACCACTAGGCTACCTGCCGCCCCTCCACTCTAACCACTAGGCTACCTGCCGTCCCTCCACTCTAACCACTAGGCTACCTGCCGCCCCTCCACTCTAACCACTAGGCTACCTGCCGCCCCTCCACTCTAACCACTAGGCTACCTGCCACCCCTCCACTCTAACCACTAGGCAACCTGCCGCCACTCCACTCTAACCACTAGGCTACCTGCCACCCCTCCACTCTAACCACTAGGCTACCTGCCGCCCCTCCACTCTAACCACTAGGTTACCTGCCGCCCCTCCACTCTAACCACTAGGCTACCCTGCCGCCCCTCCACTCTAACCACTAGGCTACCTGCCGCCCCTCCACTCTAACCACTAGGCTACCCTGCCGCCCCTCCACTCTAACCACTAGGCCACCCTGCCGCCCCTCCACTCTAACCACTAGGCTACCTGCCGCCCCTCCACTCTAACCACTAGGCTACCCTGCCGCCCCTCCACTCTAACCACTAGACTACCTGCCGCCCCTCCACTCTAACCACTAGGCTACCCTGCCGCCCCTCCACTCTAACCACTAGGCTACCCTGCCGCCCCTCCACTCTAACCACTAGGCTACCCTGCCGCCCCTCCACTCTAACCACTAGACTACCTGCCGCCCCTCCACTCTAACCACTAGGCTACCCTGCCGCCCCTCCACTCTAACCACTAGGCCACCCTGCCGCCCCTCCACTCTAACCACTAGGCTACCTGCCGCCCCTCCACTCTAACCACTAGGCTACCTGCCGCCCCTCCACTCTAACCACTAGGCTACCTGCCGCCCCTCCCCTCTAACCACTAGTCTACCTGCCGCCCCTCCACTCTAACCACTAGGCTACCTGCCGCCCCTCCACTCTAACCACTAGGCTACCTGCCGCCCCTCCACTCTAACCACTAGGCTACCTGCCGCCCCTCCCCTCTAACCACTAGTCTACCTGCCGCCCCTCCACTCTAACCACTAGGCTACCTGCCGCCCCTCCACTCTAACCACTAGGCTACCTGCCGCCCCTCCACTCTAACCACTAGGCTACCTGCCGCCCCTCCACTCTAACCACTAGGCTACCCTGCCGCCCCTCCACTCTAACCACTAGGCTACCTGCCGCCCCTCCACTCTAACCACTAGGCTACCTGCCGCCCCTCCACTCTAACCACTAGGCTACCTGCCGCCCCTCCACTCTAACCACTAGGCTACCTGCCGCCCCTCCACTCTAACCACTAGGCTACCTGCCGTCCCTCCACTCTAACCACTAGGCTACCTGCCGCCCCTCCACTCTAACCACTAGGCTACCTGCCGCCCCTCCACTCTAACCACTAGGCTACCTGCCACCCCTCCACTCTAACCACTAGGCAACCTGCCGCCACTCCACTCTAACCACTAGGCTACCTGCCACCCCTCCACTCTAACCACTAGGCTACCTGCCGCCCCTCCACTCTAACCACTAGGCTACCTGCCGCCCCTCCACTCTAACCACTAGGCTACCCTGCCGCCCCTCCACTCTAACCACTAGGCTACCTGCCGCCCCTCCACTCTAACCACTAGGCTACCCTGCCGCCCCTCCACTCTAACCACTAGGCCACCCTGCCGCCCCTCCACTCTAACCACTAGGCTACCTGCCGCCCCTCCACTCTAACCACTAGGCTACCCTGCCGCCCCTCCACTCTAACCACTAGACTACCTGCCGCCCCTCCACTCTAACCACTAGGCTACCCTGCCGCCCCTCCACTCTAACCACTAGGCTACCCTGCCGCCCCTCCACTCTAACCACTAGGCTACCCTGCCGCCCCTCCACTCTAACCACTAGACTACCTGCCGCCCCTCCACTCTAACCACTAGGCTACCCTGCCGCCCCTCCACTCTAACCACTAGGCCACCCTGCCGCCCCTCCACTCTAACCACTAGGCTACCTGCCGCCCCTCCACTCTAACCACTAGGCTACCCTGCCGCCCCTCCACTCTAACCACTAGACTACCTGCCGCCCCTCCACTCTAACCACTAGGCTACCCTGCTGCCCCTCCACTCTAACCACTAGGCTACCCTGCCGCCCCTCCACTCTAACCACTAGGCTACCTGCCGCCCCTCCACTCTAACCACTAGGCTACCCTGCCGCCCCTCCACTCTAACCACTAGGCTACCTGCCGCCCCTCCACTCTAACCACTAGGCTACCCTGCTGCCCCTCCACTCTAACCACTAGGCTACCCTGCCGCCCCTCCACTCTAACCACTAGGCTACCTGCCGCCCCTCCACTCTAACCACTAGGCTACCCTGCCGCCCCTCCACTCTAACCACTAGGCTACCTGCCGCCCCTCCACTCTAACCACTAGGCTACCCTGCCGCCCCTCCACTCTAACCACTAGGCTACCCTGCCGCCCCTCCACTCTAACCACTAGGCTACCTGCCGCCCCTCCACTCTAACCACTAGGCTACCCTGCCGCCCCTCCACTCTAACCACTAGGCTACCCTGCCGCCCCTCCACTCTAACCACTAGGCCACCCTGCCGACCCAAATATAAATAGCATCAATAGGATTCTGAGGACCAGGATGTTGACATCAGATTGCAAAATTTTAGGGAAGAGATTTTTGATGTACCGATTCCATGGTACAGGGTGTATGAGTTGATATATAAAACAACGCAAGATTCAAGACTTCGTGCTTTTCAGCTAAAATTATTATATAGAATTCTTGCCACCAACAAAATGTTGAATATTTGTGGCATAAAATCGTCGAAGCTCTGCAGATTCTGTTGTGACGATACAGAATTGCCTTCCGGTAGCCCGTTTCTGGTCTCAAGTTCAGGAATGGCTGAAAACGCATTGATCTAAAAAAATTGACCCTAGAAATAGTACTGTTAGGAGATCTGGAGAGACCGGGTCAGTCAATTACTAATACTCATAGTAAAAGTATTTATCTTTAACCCGCAATCTGTGGATTCTATTCGATTAGAGAGAGTGAAATTGTACGTTAAACATCACAGCATAGTTGAAAGATGTTGCGTAGAAATCCGAAGAGGATGGCCAGCAGAGATAGATGGGATGGGCTGAGGGTGGCCAGCAGAGATAGATGGGATGGGCTGAGGGTGGCCAGCAGAGATAGATGGGATGGGCTGAGGGTGGCCAGCAGAGATAGATGGGATGGGCTGAGGGTGGCCAGCAGAGATAGATGGGATGGGCTGAGGGTGGCCAGCAGAGATAGATGGGATGGGCTGAGGGTGGCCAGCAGAGATAGATGGGATGGGCTGAGGGTGGCCAGCAGAGATAGATGGGATGGGCTGAGGGTGGCCAGCAGAGATAGATGGGATGGGCTGAGGGTGGCCAGCAGAGATAGATGGGATGGGCTGAGGGTGGCCAGCAGAGATAGATGGGATGGGCTGAGGGTGGCCAGCAGAGATAGATGGGATGGGCTGAGGGTTGGAGACAAGTGGGAGTGGAGTGGCTGTGCGGAACACAGAATGATGGTCAAAGATACAATTTAGATTTTGCTTTGTCATTATGGGGTATTGTGTGTAAATTGAGGGGGAAAACCCCCCCAATTTAACCCATTTTAGTATAAGGATGTAACGTAACAAAGAGGGTAAAGGGGTCTGAATACTTTCAGAATGTACGTTGTGAATAATGATCAGTGAGAAAATTAGACGCACAAATATCATACCCTCCAAAAATGCTAACCTCCCCTGTCATTGTAAAGGTGAAAGGTTAGCATCTCTTGGGGGTATGATATAAAATGCTAACCTCCCATGTGATTATAATGGTGAGTGGTTAGCATCTCTTGGGGGTATGATATAAAATGCTAACCTCCCCTGTCATTGTAAAGGTGAGAGGTTAGCATCTCTTGGGGGTATGATATAAAATGCTAACCTCCCCTGTCATTGTAAAGGTGAGAGGTTAGCATCTCTTGGGGGTATGATATAAAATGCTAACCTCCCCTGTCATTGTAAAGGTGAGAGGTTAGCATCTCTTGGGGGTATGATATAAAATGCTAACCTCCCCTGTCATTGTAAAGGTGAGAGGTTAGCATCTCTTGGGGGTATGATATAAAATGCTAACCTCCCCTGTTATTGTAATGGTGAGAGGTTAGCATCTCTTGGGGGTATGATATAAAATGCTAACCTCCCTGTCATTGTAACGCTGAGAGGTTAGCATCTCTTGGGGGTATGATATAAAATGCTAACTTCCCTTGTCATTGTAACGGTGAGAGGTTAGCATCTCTTGGGGGTGTGATATAAAATGCTAACCTCCCCTGTCATTGTAACGGTGAGAGGTTAGCATCTCTTGGGGGTATGATATAAAATGCTAACCTCCCCTGTCATTGTAATGGTGAGTGGTTAGCATCTCTTGGGGGTATGATATACAATGCTAACCTCCCCTGTCATTGTAATGGTGAGTGGTTAGCATCTCTTGGGGGTATGATATAAAATGCTAACCTCCCCTGTCATTGTAATGGTGAGTGGTTAGCATCTCTTGGGGGTATGATATAAAATGCTAACCTCCCCTGTCATTGTAATGGTGAGTGGTTAGCATCTCTTGGGGGTATGATATAAAATGCTAACCTCCCCTGTCATTGTAATGGTGAGTGGTTAGCATCTCTTGGGGGTATGATATAAAATGCTAACCTCCCCAGTCATTGTAATGGTGAGAGATTAGCATCTCTTGGGGGTGTGATATAAAATGCTAACCTCCCCTGTCATTGTAACGGTGAGAGGTTAGCATCTCTTGGGGGTGTGATATAAAATGCTAACCTCCCTTGTTATTGTAAAGGTTAGCATCTCTTGGGGTTGTGATATAAAATGCTAACCTCCCATGTGATTATAATTGTGAGTGGTTAGCAGCTCTTGGGGGTATGATATAAAATGCTAACCTCCCCTGTCATTGTAACGGTGAGAGGTTAGCATCTCTTGGGGGTATGATATAAAATGCTAACCTCCCCTGTCATTGTAATGGTGAGAGGTTAGCATCTCTTGGGGGTATGATATAAAATGCTAACCTCCCCTGTCATTGTAATGGTGAGAGGTTAGCATCTCTTGGGGGTATGATATAAAATGCTAACCTCCCCTGTCATTGTAATGGTGAGAGGTTAGCATCTCTTGGGGTTGTGATATAAAATGCTAACCTCCCATGTGATTATAATGGTGAGTGGTTAGCATCTCTTGGGGCTATGATATAAAATGCTAACCTCCCCTGTCATTGTAATGGTGAGAGATTAGCATCTCTTGGGGGTGTGATATAAAATGCTAACCTCCCTGTCATTGTAATGGTGAGAGGTTAGCATCTCTTGGGGGTATGATATAAAATGCTAACCTCCCCTGTCATTGTAATGGTGAGAGGTTAGCATCTCTTGGGGGTATGATATAAAATGCTAACCTCCCCTGTCATTGTAATGGTGAGAGGTTAGCATCTCTTGGGGTTGTGATATAAAATGCTAACCTCCCATGTGATTATAATGGTGAGTGGTTAGCATCTCTTGGGGGTATGATATAAAATGCTAACCTCCCCTGTCATTGTAATGGTGAGAGGTTAGCATCTCTTGGGGGTGTATGATATAAAATGCTAACCTCCCATGTGATTATAATGGTGAGAGATTAGCATCTCTTGGGGGTATGATATTGGTGTGTCTAACTTTCTCACTCATCATTATTCACAATTAATTTAGGATTATCTGTAAACATGGTAGCAGCTACATTGGTATTATTCGATTGGGCACAAATAATCTGAAACACAACCAAAACAGCATCCAACAAATAAACGTTGCACTACTTTAATACACATAAGTGAATTTGTCCCAATACAGTTGGTCCCCTAAAAATCAGGAGACTATTTACAAAAAAAGTGCTGTAATTTCTTAACGGTTCACCCAACATGGATGAAATTACCCTCAAATTAAAGCTGACAGTCTGCACGTTAACCTTATAAGTGTTTAATTTCAAATCCAAAGAACTGCTGGAGTACAGAGCCAAAACACGTGCCACTGTATTTGACCATGACCAAACCAAAAACCACATTAGACAGCTAAAAGGTTTTATTGTGTCGTGTAGGTGTATTTGAACGTGATATTAAAGTGGAACTGACAGCATTTTTAGCAACATTAAATCTTATTAAAATCTGTTCATATACATGAAGAATGATACTTTTGTTTATGACAAGTGGGCACTTAGATATGTTCATTTTCATGAATTCTTAATGTTTGGGAATTACGTATACTAACATGCTGACCACAACGTTCGCGTCACGTGCGTTGCAAAATAAATATACAGATACATGTTATTCAATCATTGCACCCACGCTGATCGTGTGAGCCAATGAGCGTTTGCGTTGCCAGGCGCTAAAATAGAAGTTTCTTCTATTTGTTGCGCAGAACACGCTGCAAGTCCTGCCTCTCTCATCTCCTCATTGGCTTTTAGAAGCATTTGCCCACGTGCCATCTCCTCATTGGTTATATCCACGTGGGTGATTGAAAGATTAACTGAATTTGTGGTGGTAATACACCTTATGAAAGTTAGTTGCCAATCGCAATATAAAAGTCAAAAGAAGAAAAGGCCTGGGAGGAAGAGAGATGACTAGAAACGACTCGGTTAACTGTTTTGTGTGTGGATTAATTGTCGGAGTAGAGGACCTTGTGCATTTCAGGTAAAATAACATATCCCGGGACAAATTAGCTTGCAACTACAAGCTAGCTAAATTGCCATAAATGTTTAATGCTTTTCGACCTGTCCCCAAATTTAAATAATTGGTTCAGAGTTTGTTTTGATATTTCAACCTGCGTGATCGCTTTTGGTGTGGGGGGGAAGTCAAATTCAATTTGCGCACGATGGCGCGCGCCCGGTTTGGGCGTAAGGTGTAAGGCGTTTGTGAAAATAGACACTGCAGTAAATTAAACCTAAAAAACATCTGTCTCTTCCAGCACTGCAGCTTAGGCAGACTGTTGCGCAGAACTACAGCAGGCCTTTAAGCAAATAAGGTATTTGCCACAGGAATGTTCTCTTGAAACATGCCAGGTCAGAGGCAGTAGGGATGACCAGGGAGGTTCTCTTGATACATGCCAGGTCAGAGGCAGTAGGGATGACCAGGGAGGTTCTCTTGATACATGCCAGGTCAGAGGCAGTAGGGATGACCAGGGAGGTTCTCTTGATACATGCCAGGTCAGAGGCAGTAGGGATGACCAGGGAGGTTCTCTTGATACATGCCAGGTCAGAGGCAGTAGGGATGACCAGGGAGGTTCTCTTGATACATGCCAGGTCAGAGGCAGTAGGGATGACCAGGGAGGTTCTCTTGATACATGCCAGGTCAGAGGCAGTAGGGATGACCAGGGAGGTTCTCTTGATACATGCCAGGTCAGAGGCAGTAGGGATGACCAGGGAGGTTCTCTTGATACATGCCAGGTCGGAGGCAGTAGGGATGACCAGGGAGGTTCTCTTGATACATGCCAGGTCAGAGGCAGTAGGGATGACCAGGGAGGTTCTCTTGATACATGCCAGGTCAGAGGCAGTAGGGATGACCAGGGAGGTTCTCTTGATACATGCCAGGTCAGAGGCAGTAGGGATGACCAGGGAGGTTCTCTTGATACATGCCAGGTCAGAGGCAGTAGGGATGACCAGGGAGGTTCTCTTGATACATGCCAGGTCGGAGGCAGTAGGGATGACCAGGGAGGTTCTCTTGATACATGCCAGGTCGGAGGCAGTAGGGATGACCAGGGAGGTTCTCTTGATACATGCCAGGTCAGAGGCAGTAGGGATGACCAGGGAGGTTCTCTTGATACATGCCAGGTCAGAGGCAGTAGGGATGACCAGGGAGGTTCTCTTGATACATGCCAGGTCAGAGGCAGTAGGGATGACCAGGGAGGTTCTCTTGATACATGCCAGGTCAGAGGCAGTAGGGATGACCAGGGAGGTTCTCTTGATACATGCCAGGTCGGAGGCAGTAGGGATGACCAGGGAGGTTCTCTTGATACATGCCAGGTCGGAGGCAGTAGGGATGACCAGGGAGGTTCTCTTGATACATGCCAGGTCGGAGGCAGTAGGGATGACCAGGGAGGTTCTCTTGATACATGCCAGGTCGGAGGCAGTAGGGATGACCAGGGAGGTTCTCTTGATACATGCCAGGTCAGAGGCAGTAGGGATGACCAGGGAGGTTCTCTTGATACATGCCAGGTCAGAGGCAGTAGGGATGACCAGGGAGGTTCTCTTGATACATGCCAGGTCAGAGGCAGTAGGGATGACCAGGGAGGTTCTCTTGATACATGCCAGGTCAGAGGCAGTAGGGATGACCAGGGAGGTTCTCTTGATACATGCCAGGTCGGAGGCAGTAGGGATGACCAGTGAGGTTCTCTTGATACATGCCAGGTCAGAGGCAGTAGGGATGACCAGGGAGGTTCTCTTGATACATGCCAGGTCAGAGGCAGTAGGGATGACCAGGGAGGTTCTCTTGATACATGCCAGGTCAGAGGCAGTAGGGATGACCAGGGAGGTTCTCTGTTTAGTGAGTCCTCCAGATCAGAGGCAGTAGGGATGACCAGGGAGGTTCTCTGTTTAGTGAGTCCTCCAGATCAGATGCAGTAGGGACGACCAGGGATGTTCTCTGTTTAGTGAGTCCTCCAGATCAGATGCAGTAGGGATGACCAGGGAGGTTCTCTTGATACATGCCAGGTCGGAGGCAGTAGGGATGACCAGGGAGGTTCTCTTGATACATGCCAGGTCGGAGGCAGTAGGGATGACCAGGGAGGTTCTCTTGAAACATGGAAGTGTGTGAATTGGACCATTTTCTTCTCCTGCTAAGCATTCAAAATGTAACGACTACTTTTGGGTGTCATACATTTTATGGAGTAAAAAGTATGGGGGGAATGTAGTGAAGTAAAACTAAAAGTTGAACAAACATATAAATAGTGAAGTACACATACCCCCAAAAAACTACTTAAGTAGTACTTTAACGTATTTTTACACCACTGCACAAGAGATGTGCTGACTGGATAACAGTCGTTCAAGTTCTGCATAACTAGCGAAGCGATTTACATTTCCTGCTAACCAAACGACACCTGTGGCCATTGAAAAAATGATATATGAGGGGAGAAAGCCGGTCACTCACCCACTCCTCCAATGTTGCCATGACATCCTCCCAGCAGCTAGCTAGCTAGCTTACGTTAGGCTCGGTTGGTTTTAGCTTGCTACATAAATAGCTTCATAAATAAATAAATAAGTTAGCCTATTAGCCACATTATGACTGACTTGTGATCATTCTTTTTGGGATGACCAAGAAATGTATTGGTGAATTATAGTTATCATGCATTGAACTGCATCCATCTATTCGGCCAACAATGCCTTACTTCACGTAACGGAATTTTGAGTCGAATATAACTTCCTCTGATAAAGTTGTTGCATAAACTGAGAATTTGACATTTAACTAAAATTATGATTGTCTGTTGCATATCTGCAAAGTAGTTAAAATGCTGTAAATTCCACTTTAATAGGCTCTACTGTAAACAATCTATTTACATTCGACAAACTCTACTCAAACTCTATTCAGCCTGTATTTAAACTCTATTCAGCCTGTATTTAAACTCTATTCAGCCTGTATTTAAACTCTATTCAGCCTGTATTTAAACTCTATTCAGCCTGTATTTAAACTCTATTCAGCCTGTATTTAAACTCTATTCAGCCTGTATTTAAACTCTATTCAGCCTGTATTTAAACTCTATTCAGCCTGTATTTAAACTCTATTCAGCCTGTATTTAAACTCTATTCAGCCTGTATTTAAACTCTATTCAGCCTGTATTTAAACTCTATTCAGCCTGTATTTAAACTCTATTCAGCCTGTATTTAAACTCTATTCAGCCTGTATTTAAACTCTATTCACACACTGTACAGATCCGTGTCCCAAATGGCACTCTGTGTACTATATAGTACACGACTTTGGAGTAGGACCCATTGGGCTCTGGTCAAAAGTAGTGCACTACATAGGGAATAGGGTTCTATAGGGCCCTGGTCTAAAGTAGTGCACTATATAGGGAATAGGGTGCCATTTGTGATGCAGACTCATTGTGCAAACACAATATTCAACTGTGAAAAGTTCTGTGTGATTGTTCTTGTGTTTGACTCTTCTCATTAGCACAGAGCAACTTGGTTAATTAACCCTGTCAGTGACACATATTCTGCTTATCATATACTGTGTGTGTGTGTGTGTGTGTGTGTGTGAGTGATTAACTCGGTCAGTGATACTCGTCTTCCCTAGAAGTAATTACTTCCTGTAGCCAAAGATTATAATCCCTATAGGGCGACATAGTTATAATCCAAACCCTTGAATTCGCCTCAAGCGTCAACAAAATAATTAACATTTCACCCTGATGTTAAACTGTAAAGCATTATATCTCTCTCTCTCTTACTAATTCTTTAAAAAGGTCCTGTCTGTCATGCCCTGGTCTTGGATAAAGACTATGATGAAGTGGGGTCCACGTCCAGCGCCAGAGCTGCCACCGTGGACAGACGCCCACCCAGACCCTCCCCTATGGGTTTAGGTGTGCAGCCGGGAGTCCGTACCTTGGGGGGGGGGGGGGGGGGGGGGGGTACTGTCACGCCCTGGTCTTAGTATTCTGTGTTCTCTTTATTATTTTGGTTAGGCCAGGGTGTGACATGGGTGATTTATGTGGTTTGTTTTGTCTAGGGGTTTTGTAGTTTATGGGATTGTGTTTAGTACAGTATTCTAGGTAAGTCTATGATTGCCTAGAGTGGTTCTCAATCAGAGGCAGGTGTTTATCGTTGTCTCTGATTGGGAACCATATTTAGGCAGCCATATTCTTTGGGTATTTCGTGGGTGATTGTTCCTGTCTTTGTGTTTGTGGCACCAGATAGGGCTGTTTTGGTTTTTCACATTTCTTTTGTTTTGTATATTGTTTGTATTTTCATCTTTATTAAAGATGTTTAGAAATAACCACACTGCATTTTTGGTCCTCCTCTCTTTCACCGGAAGAAAACCGTAACACTGTCCAATCAAACGTGTTCTATTGAATTCTATCCATCAATTCCATTCCATATTTGGACGTGTCAGGTCAACTGTACTTAACTTCACCAACATTTGGATTTTTTAAAAAAGGGTGTTTTCATAGCTAACTAATTATTTATTTCAATACATTTCTTAAGGTATTTTACATTGTATTGAGGCAGAATGGAAATCGGAAGGGGAGACAGGTAGTGGAAGAAACAGTGGGGAGGATGCAGGGAACGATGCTCAGTCTCCAGCAGGCAATTTGTATGTGACTTACCCCTCAACCACTAATTATTTTAACATTTCACCCAGAGGTTTGTCATGCATTAGACGGGAGAATCCTTCACTTATTGAAGAAGTGAACAGGCGAGGAAAACCCCATCAAATATTCATTTTTCCCCATAAGGCCACATTAAGCCTCGCATGTATTTTTGTATTCTGGTTGGTTCCCCAAACCAGGAAGTAAGAGCAGTGTACTGTAGTAACTAAACATGAGTCACGCATAACAGCCAGCTGAAATCCACAGGGCTCTGGTCAACAGTAGTGCACTATATAGGGCATCGTGTCTCATTTGGGACGCGTCCCATTTCAGTCACTTGCACTTAGTGTAGTGAAAACAACATGCTTTAAAAAAAAAAGAGTTGCTGACCCATTTTCCAAACTCCCCTGTCCCCTTCCTCTCCCCTAGCTTCCTCTTAGTGGGTTGATAGAGTACATTTTAACATTCATTCATCATCCAATTATTTTGGGGAGTCTATTCATAGCCAAATACAGTAGAAGAACACCACAAATCATTTGTTGTTTCAATGACTGCATTGAACAATATATAAATACATACCTACGATGGCAAGGTTATGTTCAGATCCACAGGCAATCTGTGGAGAGAAATTAAATATCTGATGAAGTCTTTACATCATATGAATTGGTTGAATGTCAACCTGTCTATTCCTCACATAGTCATGTAGGCTAGACAGGAAACACACACTCCCCAAGGACAGTCAACATTCCGATTTGTCCGTCAGACTGCCAAATGAAACGCGATTCATCACTCCAGAGAACGCGTTTCCACTGCTCCAATGACAGTGTGCTTTACACTCCAGCAGGCGATTGGCATTGAGCATGGTGAAGTTAAACTTGTGTGCAGCTGCCCGGGCCATGGAAACCCATTCCATGAAGCTCCCGACGAACAGTTCATGAGCTGACGTTGCTTCCAGAGGCAGTTTGGAACTCGGTAGGCGGTCCCGTTCTGTGAAGCTTGTGTGGCCTACCACTTCGCGGCTGAGCCGTTGTTGCTCCTAGACATTTCCACTTCACAATATCAGCACTTACAGTTGACCGGGGCAGCTCTAGCAGGACAGAAATTGAACAAACTTACTTGTTGGCGTCCTATGACGGTGCCACATTGAAAGTCACTTAGCACTTCAGTACGGGCCATTTTACTGCCAATGTTTGTCTATGGAGATTGCATGGCGGTGTGCTCGATTTTATACATCTGTCAGCAACAGTGTGTAAATCTGTCGTTCTGCCCCTGAACAAGGCAGTTAACCCACAGTTCCCTGGTAGGCCGTCATTGTAAATAAGAATTTGTTCTTAACCAACTTGCCCAGTTAAATAAAAGGTTAAATATTTATTATATTTTTAAAACGGGTGCCACATACTTTTAGTGTATGTGCCTGGATGTTAATGTGGGGGGACTGATGATACAGGTGTGGGTCTCTGGGGTGTGAGTGAGCATGAAGGCACATTTTCGCTATAAAATGTGTCCAGTGTTCCCAGATTTGACCAATAATGAATTACAATACGAGTGAAATGGTAATTAAGTGTTTAAAAAACAGCTTTTCTGTGTTGGAATGTTGTGGGCGTATCCTAGCAACAGAATGGTATGGGCGTATGGTAATTATACCAGTCATTAAACATATTCATGCTAGTAGACCGCTGATTGGCCAGCTCATCCTCCTCTAGACCGCTGATTGGCCAGCTCATCCTCCTCTAGACCGCTGATTGGCCAGCTCATCCTCCTCTAGACCGCTGATTGGCCAGCTCATCCTCCTCTAGACCGCTGATTGGCCAGCTCATCCTACTCAGGAGTCTTACATTATCCTCTATTTTGTAAACAGTCTGTTTGAAAAAAACATTAGTGGTGAGGTTTTTATAAGTGTTTTTTCTTCTTCTTCTTCTTCTTCTTCTTCTTCTCCTCCTTCTTCTTCTCCAATTCATCCATTGGCCACAAATACGAATATAGGATGAGTCAACAACATTATTTATGAGTTAAGAGAACATGAACTTAAAAAATAAAAAAGAAGTGGGATTTTCGCTGGACTGTTCCTTTATTACACAGTTAGTAGGGAAGACAGTGATGCAGGTAACAACCAACGCACCAGTAAAACAACCTGACATCAAGACGTTTACTATGTGGAAAACCACCTTTATATCCAGGGACTCTGTGTTTTAGTTTCTGCTGCCCTCTGCTGCTGGACTGGGGCCGAAGTTCTCTTCAAGAGGTTTGTGAAATCATTGATCATTCATTTCTGTAGCGCGACTGCTGTTAAACGCGGCCACTGTCGCAAACAAACCCGTGACCCGTGTCGCCCGTGACCCGTGTCGCCCGTGACCCGTATCGCCCGTGACCCTTCTCACCTGTGAGGCTCCACAGAGGATCTTGACTTCTGCAGGGACACATGTCCATTGGCTGGCAGCTCCTCTCAATGCACTACTTGACTGCTGATCTGCACTTTGATTGGTCAGTTCTGTCCTCCCCAGCTGTCCATAATTGCCTCTGCCCCAAGTGAAGACACGGCCGCTCTCTGGAAGAGAGTTGCGGATCATTATAAAATGGTAGTAAGACACTAACAGGGTCACACTGTAGATAGACGGTAGACACGAACAGGGTCCTACTGTATATAGACACTAACAGGGTCCTACTGTATATAGACACTAACAGGGTCCTACTGTATATAGACACTAACAGGGTCCTACTGTATATAGACACTAACAGGGTCATAGTGTATATAGACACTAACAGGGTCATAGTGTATATAGACACTAACAGGGTCATAGTGTATATAGACACTAACAGGGTCCTACTGTATATAGACACTAACAGGGTCCTACTGTATATAGACACTAACAGGGTCCTACTGTATATAGACACTAACAGGGTCCTACTGTATATACACACTAACAGGGTCCTACTGTATATAGACACTAACAGGGTCCTACTGTATATAGACACTAACAGGGTCCTACTGTATATAGACACTAACAGGGTCCTACTGTATATAGACACTAACAGGGTCCTACTGTATATAGACACTAACAGGGTCCTACTGTATATAGACGGTAGACACAAACAGGGTCATACTGTATATAGACACTAACAGGGTCATACTGTATATAGACACTAACAGGGTCATACTGTATATAGACACTAACAGGGTCATACTGTATATAGACAGTAGACACTAACAGGGTCATACTGTATATAGACAGTTGACACTAACACGGTCATAGTGTCTTACGATGCATTATAGCCCATTTATAATGCATCATACCTTCAGGCTTTAGGATCTGTTACCTCTTTCAACAGTATCATCCACAGCACCATTAATACTGATATTTAAACTCTCTAGTTAAGAGTCGATGCCCCCCAAAAATTGATTGATGTGTGTTCCATAAGGCACACTGATTTGAACAATTTTGCTACTGAAAACAATCACTTCTCATTAGACACGTTCAGGTAGTCCCTGCCCATTCCAAAACATTTTCTCCCTACTAAAAACAGGTCTTCGTGTCTCTCTCTCTCTCACCTGTTTGGGCCACCAGGTGTGTCCAGCCACAGTGAACGTGGGTAACCTTCTCTCCACCCAGTGGTGAGCGGTCTAGGAGGACAGGTCTGGGTAGGAAGGAGTCTGTACTGCTACTGGTCAGCTGGCCGTGCTTATTACTGCCCCACAGGAACACATCTCCCTCAGCTAGAACAGAATACAGATAGACTGGTGTTACTCACTATCCTAGACACGACCCCTTGTTATAACACAACACGCGACCCCCTGCTATAATACAACACATGATCCCCTGTTATAACACACGACCCCCTGTTATAACACATAACCCCCTGTTAAAATGCAACACATGACCCCCTGTTATAACGCAACACATGACCCCCTGTTATAACCCAACACCCCCTGCTATAACACAACACATGACCCCCTGCTATAACACAACACATGACCCCCTGCTATAACACAACACATGACCCCCTGCTATAATACAACACATGACCCCCTGTTATAACACAACACATGACCCCCTGCTATAACACAACACACGACCCCCTGCTATAACACAACACACGACCCCCTGCTATAACACAACACATGACCCCCTGCTATAACACATGACCCCCTGCTATAACACAACACATGACCCCCTGCTATAACACAACACATGACCCCCTGCTATAACACAACACATGACCCCCTGCTATAACACAACACATGACCCCCTGTTATAACACAACACATGACCCCCTGTTATAACACAACACATGACCCCCTGTTATAACACAACACATGACCCCCTGTTATAACACAACACATGACCCCCTGTTATAACACAACACATGACCCCCTGTTATAACACAACACATGACCCCCTGTTATAACACAACACATGACCCCCTGTTATAACACAACACATGACCCCCTGTTATAACACATGACCCCCTGTTATAACACATGACCCCCTGTTATAACACATGACCCCCTGTTATAACACATGACCCCCTGTTATAACACATGACCCCCTGTTATAACACATGACCCCCTGTTATAACACATGACCACCTGTTATAACACATGACCCCCTGTTATAACACATGACCCCCTGTTATAACACATGACCCCCTGTTATAACACATGACCCCCTGTTATAACACATGACCCCCTGTTATAACACAACACATGACCCCCTGTTATAACACAACACATGACCCCCTGTTATAACACAACACATGACCCCCTGTTATAACACAACACATGACCCCCTGTTATAACACAACACATGACCCCCTGTTATAACACAACACATGACCCCCTGTTTTAACACATGACCCCCTGCTATAACACATGACCCCCTGCTATAACAGATGACCCCCTGCTATAACAGATGACCCCCTGTTATAATACAACACATGACCCCCTGCAATAACACATGACCCCCTGCTATAACACATGACCCCCTGCTATAACACATGACCCCCTGTTATAACACAACACATGACCCCCGTTATAACAGATGACCCCATGTTATACCACAACACATGACCCCCTGTTATAACACAACACATGACCCCCTGTTATAACACAACACATGACCCCCTGCTATAACACATGACCCCCTGCTATAACACATGACCCCCTGCTATAACACATGACCCCCTGCTATAACACATGACCCCCTGCTATAACAGATTACCCCCTGTTATAATACAACACATGACCCCCTGCTATAACACATGACCCCCTGTTATAACACAACACATGACCCCCTGCTATAACACAACACATGACCCCCTGCTATAACACATGACCCCCTGTTATAACACAACACATGACCCCCTGCTATAACACAACACATGACTCCCTGTTATAACACAATACAACACATGACCCCCTGTTATAACACAACACATGAACCCGTTATAATACAACACATGACCCCATGTTATAACACATGACCCCTTGTTATAACACAATACAACACATGACCCCCTGTTATAACAGAACACATGACCCCCTGTTATAACACATGACCCCTGCTATAACACATGACCCCCTGCTATAACAGATGACCCCCTGCTATAATACAACACATGACCCCGTTTTAACACAACACATGACCCCCTGCTATAACACAATACAACACATGACGCCCTGTTATAACACAATACAACACATGACCCCCTGTTTTAACACAACACATGACCCCCTGCTATAACACAACACATGACGCCCTGTTATAACACAATACAACACACGACCCCCTGCTATAACACAACACATGACGCCCTGTTATAACACAATACAACACATGACCCCCTGTTATAACACAATACAACACATGACCCCTTGTTATAACACAATACAACACATGACCCCCTGCTATAACACAACACATGACCCCCTGCTATAACACAACACATGACCCCCTGCTATAACACATGACCCCCTGTTATAATACATGACCCCTTGTTAAAATACAACACATGACCCCCTGCTATAACACAACACATGACCCCCTGCTATAACACATGACCCCCTGCTATAACACAACACATGACCCCCTGTTATAATACAACACATGACCCCCTGTTATAACACAACACATGACCCCCTGTTATAACACAACACATGACCCCCTGCTATAACACAACACATGACCCCCTGTTATAATACAACACATGACCCCCTGCTATAATACAACACATGACCCCCTGCTATAATACAACACATGACCCCCTGTTATAACACAACACATGACCCCCTGCTATAATACAACACATGACCCCCTGCTATAATACAACACATGACCCCCTGCTATAACACAACACATGACCCCCTGTTATAATACAACACATGACCCCATGTTATAACACAACACATGCCCCCTGCTATAATACAACACATGACCCCCTGTTATAATATAACATGACCCCCTGCTATAACACATGACCCCCTGCTATAACACATGACCCCCTGTTATAACACAACACATGCCCTCCTGCTATAACACATGACCCCCTGTTATAATATAACATGACCCCCTGCTATAACACATGACCCCCTGCTATAACACATGACCCCCTGTTATAACACAACACATGCCCTCGTGCTATAACACATGAACCCCTTTTATAATACATGACCCCCTGCTATAACACAACACACGACCCCCTGCTATAACACAACACATGACCCGGCTATAACACAATACAACACATGACCCCCTGTTATAACACAACACATGACCCCCTGTTATAACACAATACAACACATGACCCCCTGCTATAACACAACACATGACCCCCTGTTATAACACAACACATGAACCCCTGCTATAACACAACACATGACCCCCTGTTATAATACAACACATGACCCCCTGTTATAACACAATACAACACATGACCCCCTGTTATAATACAACACATGACCCCCTGTTATAACACAACACATGACCCCCTGCTATAACACAACACATGACCCCCTGCTATAACACAACACATGACCCCCTGCTATAATACAACACATGACCCCCTGCTATAATACAACACATGACCCCCTGCTATAATACAACACATGACCCCCTGTTATAATATAACATGACCCCCTGCTATAACACATGACCCCCTGCTATAACACATGACCCCCTGTTATAACACATGACCCCTTGTTATAATACATGACCCCCTGCTATAACACAACACACGACCCCCTGTTATAACACAACACATGACCCCCTGTTATAACACAATACAACAAATGACCCCCTGTTATAACACAACACATGACCCCCTGTTATAATACAACACATGACCCCCTGTTATAATACAACACATGACCCCCCTGTTATAACACAATACAACAAATGATCCCCTGCTATAACACAATACAACACATGACCCCTGTTATAACACAACACATGACCCCCTGTTATAACACAACACATGACCCCCTGTTATAACACAACACATGACCCCCTGTTATAACACAATAGAACACATGACCCCTTGTTATAACACAATACAACACATGACCCCCACCAAGGAAAGTGTAAATCAATGGAGAATGTATGTAAACCAGTGATGTCGTGGTAGAAAGAGGTGGGTAAATGCTGATTCATTTTCACAGTGAGTAATATAACACACACAACCCCCCATGTCTATTTCTATAGGGACAAGCACTGTTCATGACACAAACTGTCAGGTTTAAAGTTTACAGTATTTCCTGCGATTCTACACATTTTGTCATGGGGTTGTCGAGAACATGTTGCAGTTTTAAAAATATAATTTGCTTGCAATTCTACACATTTTTTCATGTCCAATGTGTATTCATGTGATATTTGAGTGACTCAAACATTACAACAAAATCTCTTGGCTTAAAAAACGTTAGTTGACATGGGACTAGTTGATCTGGACATTTCTGACTAGTTATATATATATATCTCTGTAAGGTCTGCAATGACTAACATGAGTGGTGATGATGATGATGATGCAATACCCAATCTAGATATCACACCTTGTGCTTTCTACTTAAGTTTCTATTACAACTTTCAAGAGGAAGTTGAAGGTCGGACTGAGTTTTGAATAAAACAAAATGAGAAGTTTGGGACTCACTGCTCTACTACATAACAAAGAAAAATACACAAGCATCAAATGGTCTCTGTTGTTCTGAGGGAAAATGCTTTTCTGTGGGAGCAATTCACACTCTCTTAAATCATTCATTTGTGTACATGGGAAAATTCAAGTAAAGCACGTGGATCTCAAGTCAGAATAGCAGAACAGCAGACCGGAGACTAGCAGAACAGCAGACCGGAGACTAGCAGAACAGCAGACCGGAGACTAGCAGAACAGCAGACCGGAGACTAGCAGAACAGCAGACTGGAGACTAGCAGAACAGCAGACTGGAGACTAGCAGAACAGCAGACCGGAGACTAGCAGAACACCAGACTAGCAGAACAGCAGACCGGAGACTAGCAGAACACCAGACTAGCAGAACAGCAGACCGGAGACTAGCAGAACACCAGACTAGCAGAACAGCAGACCGGAGACTAGCAGAACAGCAGACTGGAGACTAGCAGAACAGCAGACTGGAGACTAGCAGAACAGCAGACCGGAGACTAGCAGAACACCAGACTAGCAGAACAGCAGACCGGAGACTAGCAGAACACCAGACTAGCAGAACAGCAGACCGGAGACTAGCAGAACACCAGACTAGCAGAACAGCAGACCGGAGACTAGCAGAACAGCAGACCGGAGACTAGCAGAACAGCAGACCGGAGACTAGCAGAACAGCAGACCGGAGACTAGCAGAACAGCAGACCGGAGACTAGCAGAACAGCAGACCGGAGACTAGCAGAACAGCAGACCGGAGACTAGCAGAACAGCAGACCGGAGACTAGCAGAACAGCAGACTGGAGACTAGCAGAACAGCAGACTGGAGACTAGCAGAACAGCAGACCGGAGACTAGCAGAACACCAGACTAGCAGAACAGCAGACCGGAGACTAGCAGAACACCAGACTAGCAGAACAGCAGACCGGAGACTAGCAGAACACCAGACTAGCAGAACAGCAGACCGGAGACTAGCAGAACAGCAGACCGGAGACTAGCAGAACAGCAGACCGGAGACTAGCAGAACAGCAGACCGGAGACTAGCAGAACAGCAGACCGGAGACTAGCAGAACAGCAGACCGGAGACTAGCAGAACAGCAGACTGGAGACTAGCAGAACAGCAGACTGGAGACTAGCAGAACAGCGGACTAGAGACTAGCAGAACACCAGACTAGAGACTAGCAGAACACCAGACTGGAGACTAGCAGAACAGCAGAACAGCAGACTGGAGACTAGCAGAACAGCAGACTGGAGACTAGCAGAACAGCAGACTGGAGACTAGCAGAACAGCAGACTGGAGACTAGCAGAACAGCAGACTGGAGACTAGCAGAACAGCAGACTGGAGACTAGCAGAACAGCAGACTGGAGACTAGCAGAACAGCAGACTGGAGACTAGCAGAACAGCAGACTGGAGACTAGCAGAACAGCAGACTGGAGACTAGCAGAACAGCAGACTGGAGACTAGCAGAACAGCAGACTGGAGACTAGCAGAACAGCAGACTAGAGACTAGCAGAACACCAGACTGGAGACTAGCAGAACAGCAGACTGGAGACTAGCAGAATAGCAGAACAGCAGACTGGAGACTAGCAGAACAGCAGACTGGAGACGAGCAGAACAGCAGATGGAGACTAGGCAGAACAACAGACTGGAGACTAGCAGAACAGCAGACGAGCAGAACAGCAGACTGGAGACTAGCAGAACAGCAGACTGGAGACTAGCAGAACAGCAGACTGGAGACTAGCAGAACAGCGGACTAGAGACTAGCAGAACACCAGACTAGAGACTAGCAGAACACCAGACTGGAGACTAGCAGAACAGCAGAACAGCAGACTGGAGACTAGCAGAACACCAGACTGGAAGCAATAACAGTCACTCACCAGTAAGGCTCACACAGTGGGCGGAGCCTGCAGCAACACTGTGTGAAATCACCTGTTCCAGTCCTGGGACCAGACAAGGTACCTTGGAGGTGAAGTGTTCTGGGACAGGCTGTGGACTCAGAGCTCTCTTAGCTTGGCCAGAGAGACCCATACCCCACTGGTAAACACTACCTGTAGCTGGAGATAGAACAACATAAGGAGAAAGACGTATTGGTGATTGTTGTGCCCCATTAGAAAGAAAGCATTGATGATGGTACATTTACATTTGAGTCATTTAGCAGACGCTCTTATTCAGAGCGACTTACAGGAGCAATTAGGGTTAAGTGCATTGCTCAAGATTTCTCACCTACTCATTGCTCAAGATTTCTCACCTACTCGGCTCGGGGATTCAAACCAGAGACCTTTCAGTTAGTGGCCCGGCGTTCTTAACCACTAGACTACCTGCTCTGTAGTGACTGAGAAGAAGACTGAACTATTTACATAGCACACAGAACCACGTACAGCAATGAGGACACACACTACACAGAACCACGTACAGCAATGAGGACACACACTACACAGAACCAAGTACAGCAATGAGGACACACACTACACAGAACCACGTACAGCAATGAGGACACACACTACACAGAACCACGTACAGCAATGAGGACACACACTACACAGAAATGAGGACACACACTACACAGAACCACGTACAGCAATGAGGACACACACTACACAGAACCAAGTACAGCAATGAGGACACACACTACACAGAACCACGTACAGCAATGAGGACACACACTACACAGAACCACGTACAGCAATGAGGACACACACTACACAGAACCACGTACAGCAATGAGGACACACACTACACAGAACCACGTACAGCAATGAGGACACACACTACACAGAACCACGTACAGCAATGAGGACACACACTACACAGAACCACGTACAGCAATGAGGACACACACTACACAGAACCACATACAGCAATGAGGACACACACTACACAGAACCACGTACAGCAATGAGGACACACACTACACAGAACCACGTACAGCAATGAGGACACACACTACACAGAACCACGTACAGCAATGAGGACACACACTACACAGAACCACGTACAGCAATGAGGATACACACTACACAGAACCACGTACAGCAATGAGGACACACACTACACAGAACCATGTACAGCAATGAGGACACACACTACACAGAACCACGTACAGCAATGAGGACACACACTACACAGAACCATGTACAGCAATGAGGACACACACTACACAGAACCACGTAAAGCAATGACACACACTTACACAGAACCACGTAAAGCAATGACACACACTACACAGAACCACGCACAGCAATGAGGACCAGAGTGTAAAAGTTAAATTCAGAGATTGGATCTGTAGTCAGAATTATAACATATTTATGAATGTCATTTGGAGGCTCCGTGGCTGTGAAGTCAGTGAAGAGGTATGTCTTACCAGTGACAGGTGTGTCTTACCAGTGACAGGTGTGTCTTACCAGTGACAGGTGTGTCTTACCAGTGACAGGTATGTCTTACCAGTGACAGGTATGTCTTACCAGTGACAGGTATGTCTTACCAGTGACAGGTATGTCTTACCAGTGACAGGTATGTCTTACCAGTGACGGGTATGTCTTACCAGTGACAGTTAGTGAATGTCTGAGTCCTGCTGCCACTCTGATCACTGGCTCCCTTACAGACTGAATGGGCAGCAGCACCACAGAATGAGTGATTGGCTCTGAGACCCCCAACTGGCCGTATGCATTAGATCCACACGTCAGTACCTGGCCATGATCTGAGAGAGGAGAAACAAAACATGTTGATATAAAATGACAAGCATGAACACCTAGATATATGTCAAGACATTCAGGTCTCTGGTTTTGACAACTAAGGTGTTGTGATGACTGTCACAGAGACCTGACCCAGGTCAGAGCTGCTGCTCCAGTACATTCTATGCCTCTCTCCCCAGAGAGAATGAGCAGTACATTATCTTCCACTCACCAGTGAGGATGAGTGTGAAATCCCAACCACAGGACACGTGTGCAACCCTCTGACCAATGAGAGGACAGAGTTGAAAGGTGGTGACCTCTAAACTGTGACCCAGTCCCAGCTGACCTCTGTGGTTCTGCCCACACACCAGCAGCTCTCCTTTCTCTGGAGGGAGGAGGAAGAGGCGGTGGGGGAAGAGGTGGAAGAAGAGGAGAGGGAGGAAGGGGACGTGGAGGAGGAAGTGGAAGAGGCGGTGGAGGAGGAAGAGAATGAGGGAGGTAGAAGAAGAGAAGGATAATAACTTATTAGTTGTGTATACTGTGTAATGCATACGCAGAATTTTTTTATTCACATAGCTTTATTGACACACCAAAAGTAGAAGCCATATGTCCAGCAGAGGGAGACAAAGTCAACCCCTTTGCAGATATTAGATAACTTTCTTCATGACAACAAAAATGCCATCATGAGCCACACGCACCAGAGACCACAGCCGAATGTCCACCACCTCCACTGAGTTGGCGCACCGGCCCCATCTGTAGGGCTCCATCAGCGAGCCTGGGCACTGACAGGTCTTCAACATGGCCCTGTCCTAACTGCCAATAGCTGTTGGTTCCCTGCAATGTTTCAGGAGGTATTGACAGTGCGAATTGAGATGCAGTTCCTACTGTGTTCATATTTAACATATGACATCGCTTCAGTAAATCACCGGTACACAACTGCCAGAGACGGAGAGATTTTACTACTCTAGTTCACTTTCACTAGTTAGATAATTCTAGTTAGTTAACGTTAGCTAACTGGCGCTAACATGAGTTCTGGTAGCTAGCGTTCTTGAAACGAGTGTGCTTGACAAAACGTAGCTAGCTAACGTTAGTATCACAAACAAACTGGATCTTATTAGCTAAATACGAGTGTCATGATTACATACAAAAAAAAACATTGGTTGATAAAGAAACTTACCCACGTGTAGACACATAATTCTGTCAGCAAGCTTGTATCCATAGCATGGGGACGCCAAATGCAATTTACGACAGTAGATCGTAGATGCTGTAAAGTAGTAAAGTAGTTTGTTTACATACGTCAGTGGTTTTCCACCATGTTGAGTGTGGCTAAAGAGGGTGGTCACTAGTTACCACAGCGACAAAGTCAAATGGCTATCCTAAAAATTCATGAAAACAAACATGTGTTTTTTGCTCTTCATTATGGTTAGACATACGGTTAGGATTAGGTTTAAGATCAGATTTTAAGAAGATAAATGGTGGAAATAAGCGGGGTACAGACGTAATTTATACTTTGTGGCTGTGGTAACTAGTTACGACCCCAAAAGAGGTGTGGCGTAGATCTACAACTCTCTATTATATTCTATCTTATTCTATCAGGAAGAATATGCCATGTTTAGCAAATGTACAATTTAATTCTCCATGAATGTTAAACGTTCTGTTTTTCCTCCAGTGAAAATCTCTGTTGATAGGACGACAACTCTAGAGAAGTCGCTATAAAAATGCATAGTCACAGTATGCTCTTCATAAAAAGTCTCTGGTATATAATTTTAAAACTAAAATCGGATTTATTCATTCGTAAGACACACACGAACATTTAGACTTATACATAACCAGTTTACCTTTCTTTACAGTAGAAACATCGTTGAATAGATTATCACGTTTGATTAATAATGTTAGATTTTACACCCTTAAATTCATCAACAACTCAATATGATATACACAAACATGGGAGGAATATACGGTGCATTCGGAAAGTATTCAGAGCCCTTCCGTTTTCCACATGCTGTTGTTACATTACAGCCATATTCTAAATGTCAGTTGGCTTTTCATAGCCGAGCATCTGATTAAAACAATACACAATACCCCCAAAATGAAAAAGCAAAAACAGGTTTTTTTAAAATTTTCTTTGCAAATGTATATTAAAAGAACAACTGAAATGTCTGCAGCATTGAAAGTGGTCTCCATCATTCTTAAATTGAATACGTTTCGAACCAGCAAGACTCTTCCTAGACCCGGCTGCCCGGCCAAACTGAGCAATCGGGGGAGAAGGGGCTTGGTCAGGAAGGTGACCAAGAACACGATAATCCCTCATACAGAGCTCTAGAGTTCCTTTGTGGAGATATAAGAACCTTCCAGAAGGACAACCATCTTTGCAACACTCCACCAATCAGGCCTTTATGCTAGAGAAGCCACTCCTCAGTAAAAGCACATGACAGCCCACTTGGAGTTTGCCAAAAGGCACCTAAAGGACTCTCAGACCATGAGAAACAAGATTCTCTGGTCTGATGAAACCAAGATTGAACTCTTTGTCTTGAATACCAAGAGTCATGTCTGGAAGAATCCTGGCACCATCCCTACGGTGAAGCATGATGGTGGCAACATCATGCTGTGGGGATGTTTTTCAGCGGCAGGGACTGGGAGACTAGTCAGGATCGAGGGAAAGATGAACGGAGCAAAGTACAGAGAGATCCTTGATGAAAACCTGCTCCAGAGTGCTCAGGACCTCAGACTGGCCGAAGAGTCATCTTCCAACAGGACAACGACCCTAAACACACAGCCAAGACAATGCAGGTATGGCTTCGGGACAAGTCTCTGAATGTCCTTAAGTGGCCCAGCCAGAGGCCGGACTTGAACCCGATCTAACTTCTCTGGAGAGACCTGAAAATAGCTGTGCAGCGACGCTCCCCAACCAACCTGACAGGGCTTTGAGAGGATCTGCAGAGAAGAATGGGATAAACTATTATAAGAGTACATCGCCATTAAGGCCAGATTGCTCTTCAAGATGTTCAACGTTCATAGACGACCAGCAGGTTCGAATAATAGTCACAGTGGTTGTAGAGGGTGCAACAGGTCAGTACCTCAGGAGTAAATGTCAGTTGGCTTTTCATAGCCGAGCATTCAGAGGTCGAGACAGCAGGTGGGGTAAAGAGAAAGAGAGAAAGTCGAATAGGTCAGGGTTTCATAGCAGCAGTCAGAACAGTTGAAACTGGAGCAGCAGCACGACCAGGTGGCCTGGGGACAGCCAGGAGTCATCAGGCCAGGTAGTCCTGAGTCATGTTCCTAGGGTTCAGGTCCTACGGGAGGGGAGGGAGAGAGAGAGAGAGAGAGAGAGAGAGAGAGAGAGAGAGAGAGATAGAGAATTAGAGGGAGCATACTTAAATTTACACAGGACACCAGATAAGACATTAGAATTACACCAGATATGACAGACTGAACCTAGCCCCCCGACACATATACTAATTGCAGCATAGATACTGGAGGCTGAGACATGGGTAGGTCGGGGAACACGGTGGCCCGTCTGACTATACCCCAGACAGGGCCAACCAGGCAGGATATAACCCAAAACAGATATGGCTTGGGGGAGGCCCAGAAATGTTCTGTTGGTGCCATCTATCTGACATACAGTCAGATAGACAGTGAGACAGAGAGAGAGAGAGAGAGAGACAGAGAGAGAGAGAGAGAGACACACAGAGAGAGAGAGCGAGAGAGAGAGAGAGAGAGAGAGAGAGAGACAGACAGACAGACAGACAGACAGACAGACAGACAGACAGACAGACAGACAGACAGACAGACAGACAGACAGACAGACAGACAGACAGACAGACAGACAGACAGACAGACAGACAGACAGACAGTGAGAATGTGTGTGTGTGTGGAAGAAGTAAGGGAGGTGGAGGAGGAAGTGAAGGTGGAGGGGTGGAGGTGGTGGATGAGGAAGATGAAGTGGAGGAGGAGGACATGGTTGAGGTGGAGGAGGAGCTGGAAGTGGAGGAGGAGCTGGAGGAGGAGAAAGTGGAAGAGGAGGTGGAGGAGGAAGAGGAGGACAGACAGACAGACAGACAGACAGACAGTGAGAATGTGTGTGTGTGTGGAAGAAGTAAGGGAGGAGGAGGAAGAAGTGGTGATGGAGGAGGAGGAGGTGGTGGTGGTGGAGTAGGAGGAGGAGAGGGACGTGGAGGAGGATGGGGAAGCAGAGCAGGAGGGGAGCTGGTGGTGGAGGAGGAAGTGGAGGAGATGGTGGTGAAGGTGGAGGAGGAGGAAAAGGTGGTGGTGGAGGAGGAGGTGGTGAAGGTGGAGGAGGAGTAAGAGGTGGTGGTGGTGGAGGAGGAAGAGGTGGTGGTGGAGGAGGAGGAAGAGGTGGTGGTGGTAGAGGAGGAGGAAGAGGTGGTGGGGGTCGTTGAGGAGGAGAAAGAGGAAGAGGTGGTGGTGGAGTAGGAAGAGGTGGTGGTGGTGGAGGAGGAAGAGGTGGTGGTGGTGGATGAGGAAGAGGAAGAGGAAGTGGAGGAGGAGGACATGGTTGAGGTGGAGGAGGAGCTGGAAGTGGAGGAGGAGAAAGTGGAAGAGGAGGTTGAGGAGGTGGTGGTGGAGGAGGGGGTGGTGGGGGTGGTGCAGGAGGTGGAAGAAGTGGTGATGGAGGAGGTGGTGGTGGTGGAGTAGGAGGAGGAGAGGGACGTGGAGGAGGACGGGGAAGCGGTGGAGGGGTGTAGGTGGTGGAGGAGGAGGTGGGGTGGAAGTGGTGGTGAAGGTGAAGGTGGAGGAGGATGAAGAGGTGGTGGTAGAGGGTGAGGAGGTGGTGGTGGTGGAGGAGGCTGAGGTGGAGGTGGTGGTGGAGGACAAAGAAGTGGGGGTGGAGGAGGAAGAGGTGGTGGTGGAGGAGGAGGTGGTGAAGGTGGAGGAGGAGGAGGTGGTGGAGGAGGTGGAGGAGGATGAGGAGGTGGGGGTGGAAGTGGTGGTGAAGGTGGAAGAGGAGTAAGAGGTGGTGGTTGTGTAGGAGGAAGAAGAGGTGGTGGTGGTGGAGGAGTAAGAGGTGGTGGAGGAGGAGGAGGAGGTGGTGGAGGGTGAGGGGAGGTGGTGGTGGAGGAGGCTGAGGAAGAGGTGGTGGAGGTGGAGGAGGCTGAGGAGGAGGTGGTGGAGGAGGCTGAAGAGGAGGTGGTGGAGGTGGTGGTGGAGGAGGCTGAGGAGGAGGTGGTGGTGGAGGAGGCTGAGGAGGAGGTGGTGGTGTTGGTACAGAAGGAGGGTTACACCATGTCTAGACCGGACACGCGTGTGCGCCATTGTGCGCAAATAGATTTTGTCCCCCCACACCAAACGCGATCACAACACGCATGTTGAAATATCAAAACAAACTCTGAACCAATTATATAATTTTGGCGACAGGTCGAAAAGCACTAAATATTTATGGCAATTTAGCTAGCTAGCTTGCTGTTGCTAGCTAATTTGTCCTGGGATGTAAATGTTGAGTTGTTATTTTACCTGAAGTGCACAAGGTACTCTACTCTGACAATTAATCAACACATAAAATGGTTAACCTTACAGGCTTTCTTCTTTGGACTTTGCATGGCGATTGGCATCTAACTTTCATAGTATTACCACGACCGACTGACCGACCTCTTCATCTTTCAATCACCCACATGCATATAACCAATGAGGAGATGGCACGTGGGTATGTGCTTCTAAAAGCCAACGAGGAGATGAGAGAGGCAGGACTTGCACTGCGTTCAGCGTCACAAATAGAACTGACTTCTGTTTTAGCGTTTGGCAACGCAGGCGTGCGTGAGCAGTGTGGTCAGCATGTTAGTTATGACAACATGACGACCAGGTGTTCTACCTGTACAGGTGAGGAGGAAGGAGGAAGAGCGTGGTGGAAAACACCATGTTGACTCTCTATACCGACAAAAGAATATTAAGTATTATAATGGTGCCACCATGGGGGTCAAAATGTGACAATGTTCATTATTCATTTACTATCCACTGGCACCTATATGTAGTGCCTCTATCTCTCCCACCTTCTCTCTCTCCCTCCCTCTCTCCCTCTCCCTCTCTCTCTCTTCCCCCCCCTCTCTCTCTCTCACCGGCCAAACACAGTAAGCTACTCTGCCTGCCTATATGTCATACCAAGTTACCTGAATGAGATGGGTCAGTTGTGCTGAACAGCCCGTGCTTGCTGTAAACCAGGGATTGGCACTATGACGTCTCATGATGAGTTCTGTTTTATTGTGGCTCCCACCCCTCATTAAAGTTACTAATCCCTGCTGTAAAATCATCCCCCCCCCCAAATAGCATCCACCTTTCCCCGCCCTGCCCCCCCCCCCTCTCTGTCCAGGAGTGGTGAGGGGTTGCAGTCCATGACAGGAGATTCCCTTGGGGAGAACGACTCGATGCAGGAGTTGTCGTCGTCCACCTCCTCGGCGCCATCCAACACTGTGGTCCTTGTTTAACCAAAAAACAGGAAGGGTAAGGTGAGTCTGTCTATACAGATAGCTAGCTATCTGTTTAGAGCTTTGCTAGCCTGGACCCTTAATGTTCCAGGAACTTTGACTAACCAACATTGCCCAGCGAAAGTTGGCTAACGTTAGCTAGCTATCCCCCCATGCAAGTTGAAACTGGAAGGTGGGACGCGCATGCCCCGATGCTGCTACCTCTTGGGGTGTTCAGGCTGTTCATGCTAGCCCCGGGAGTCTGTATTAGTTCTTCTGGTGGGTGGCGACGGAGAATATCCCTACCACAGTATAGCCGGCTTCAACAAAAGTTTATGTATATTCTCTAGAAACTGTACTTACCAGATACAAAGTGAAATGTGTCCCTCGCTATGAAATAAACGTCTGAATCAAACTTTTGTCTTGTTATTTTAGATTAGATAGATATAGATATTTTAGCCCTAAAGAAACATGATGTGAAGTAAATGTAGTCTATTTCAGAAGAACAGAATAGCATACCTGTCCTTATGGTCCTGATCTGGCTATGCCATTTGGCTGTGGGCTACACTAGTTCATTAAGCAGATAAGATTTGCTTAGAATTCCCCTGCATTATTTTTATGAAGTAGTATGAAGAATAAAATTAAACATTGCAGAATATTTACTGTTGTTTATGCGACTCTAATGATGATTTGAAAAGAGTCAGAGGAAAGGCATGATCTATGCTTTGTTTCTTGAGCAGGCTGCACACACTTCATCAGTCTCTCATTCACAATTTGACAAGCACTTGATAATATTCTCACCAGGCCTCGAATTTCCCGATGGCATCCCACTTGTCTGGTTGTAATGCCCCCTAAAAAACATGCCATTCCTTTTGTGGCCATAGTGGCCGTTGTGTCCTTGGGCTGAATATAATAACTATAATTCCCCTTATAAATCACCTCTCACTCACATGGCTCTCTCTGATATCTCAGTTCTTATTAGCCAACAGCCATCACATGATCAGGTCCTTCTCACAGTCATCTCAGCTCTGAAGTAGGCTACAAATGAGGACAGGCACATCGGGGACGCAACTGCGCATGTCCATCTAATCAAATTCTGAGGCAAATATTGAAGATGGTAGAAGACTGTCCACATTGACTTTTCGTCAGCCAACCAGATGAGTAATAGGCCTAAAGAACAGAAACTCAACTAGCCTCTATCAATCTATTAACCCCCATAGTACAAAAGTTGACCTATTCTATTGTTCAACTTGTCCTTCTGTTCGAGAGAGAAATATTCCAAACATAGTCTGGGACAGATGTGGGATGTGATAGAGCCCAAATTAATCCAACCATAAAGCAGTAAGGCCGAGGCCTCCCGAGTGGCGCAGCGGCCCAAGGCAGTATTAGCTGCGTCACTACAGATCCTGGTTTGATCCCAGGCTGTTGCAGCCGGACGTGACCGGGAGACCTATGAGGCGGAGCACAATTGGCCCAGCGTCGTCCAGATCAGAGGATGGATTGGCTGGCCGGGTTGGCCTTGTCCCATCACGCTCCAGCGACTCCTGGGGCTGGGCCGGCGCAGTGCACGCTGACACAGTCGCCAGGTGTACGGTGTTTCCTCCGATACATTGGTGCGGCTGGCTTCCTGGTTAAGCGAGCATTGTGTCAAGAAGCAGTCCATCTTGGTTGGGTTGTGTTTTGGAGGACGCATGGCTCTTGATGTTCGCCTCTCCCGAGTCCGTATGGGAGTTGCAGCGAAGAGACAAGACTGTAACTACCAATTGGATATCACGAAATGCCATTTTGCCTCTACACCGGTTGTAACGAGGATTAATGTGCTTAATTGTAAGATTCTATTAAGCTACTTTAGTTTAAACATATAGGCCTATGGGTTAGGCTACATGAGGTGGTGGGACTAGGATTTGAAAAAGTCACACAAAAAAGGCCTGCGCTGTTTCTTTCCTTACTACACAAGCTGGGCATCATCCACAATGGAAAATACGTCATACACAAGGAATAATAATGTCATCCATCAGACTATTCTTAATTTAATCTTGTCTTTACATACACTAAATAATATATGTGTGAAGTTAGTTTTGATTTAGAATGGACCATTATCATGTCATCTCTGTATGCACTTGAATAGCGAATGGAGGACACTTTGCCCATGGTTCATTTTCATGCCAGACAGGTAGGCTATACTTCTGTTGTAAAGAGAAACAATGTGCTTAATATTAGGAAAGTTGAGAAATAAATATAGAAGGCCTGGCCTGTAGAAAGCTGATGGGATCCTCCTCTTTTTAATAGAGGCCATCACTCAGTTTTCTTGTGCAATTGCATAGCCTACAGAAATGTTGCGCAACATGAGCTCATTGGCTCTCATGGAGTGTTTAATTAGATTTTCGATTACATTTGCATTGATGTCAGAGTGATTAGAGGGACATTAGAGTGCTGAGTGATCGCCGGTGTGGCGGTAATATGGTCACCATAACAGCCCTGTCCTGTTTTTAGGATGTGGTGTTTGTTAACATGTTAATTCATATTCACATCGAACATAATTTTTATTTGATAGGACTCTATTTAGGCTATTTGATGGAAAACACTTATGAAGTAAATAGTGTCTCTCATGACATTGTCATAAATTTAGTCGCCTTGCAGGCTACAGAAAAGACAACAGAGGCTAGATCAGGATTACCCAAACTCGGTCCTCGGGCCCACAAGGGGCGCACGTTTTGGTTTTAGCCCTAGCATTTTCAAAGCTGATTTTTTAAAAAATCAACTAATCACCAAGCTTTGATAATTTGAATCAGCTGAGTAGTGTTCGGGCAAAAACCAAAACGTGCGCCCCTTGTGGGCCCGAGGACTGAGTTTGGGAAATGCTGGAATGTTTACTCTCTCAACTGTATAGGCTACGTGGTTTTACGGAGCGCAGTGTCTCCTGACCCCTCTTGTCTCAGCCTCCAGTATTTATGCTGCAGTAGTTTGTGTCAGGGGCTAGGGTCAGTTTGTTATATCTGGGGTACTTCTCCTGTCCTATTCGGTGTCCTGTGTGAATTTAAGTGTGCTCTCTCTAATTCTCTCTTTCTCTCTTTCTTTCTCTCTCTCTCGGAGGACCTGAGCCCTAGGACCATGCCCCAGGACTACCTGACATGATGACTCCTTGCTGTCCCCAGTCCACCTGGCTGCTGCTCCAGTTTCAACTGTTCTGCCTTATTATTATTCGACCATGCTGGTCATTTATGAACATTTGAACATCTTGGCCATGTTCTGTTATAATCTCCACCCGGCACAGCGAGAAGAGGACTGGCCACCCCACATAGCCTGGTTCCTCTCTGGGTTTCTTCCTAGGTTTTGGCCTTTCTACTGAGTTTTTCCTAGCCACCGTGCTTCTACACCTGCATTGCTTGCTGTTTGCGGTTTAGGCTGGGTTTCTGTACAGCACTTTGAGATATCAGCTGATGAAAGAAGGGCTTTATAAATAAATGTGATTTGATTGATTTTGATTCACCTCCATCCATCCATCACCCCCTCCCTCCACCTTCAACCATCACCCCCTCCCTCCACCTTCAACCATCACCCCCTCCCTCCACCTTCACCCATCACCCCCTCCCTCCACCTTCACCCATCACCCCCTCCCTCCACCTTCACCCATCACCCCCTCCCTCCACCTTCACCCAGTCCCCACCTCCCTCCACCTTCACCCAGTCCCCACCTCCCCCCACCTTCACCCAGTCCCCACCTCCCTCCACCTTCACCCAGTCCCCACCTCCCTCCACCTTCACCCAGTCCCCACCTCCCTCCACCTTCACCCATCACCCCCTCCCTCCACCTTCACCCATCACCCCCTCCCTCCACCTTCACCCAGGCCCCACCTCCCTCCACCTTCACCCAGTCCCCCCTCCCCCCACCTTCACCATCACCCCCTCCCTCGACCTTCAACCATCACCCCCTCCCTCCACCTTCACCCATCACCCCCTCCCTCCACCTTCACCCATCACCCCCTCCCTCCACCTTCACCCATCACCCCGTCCCTCCACCTTCACCCAGTCCCCACCTCCCTCCACCTTCACCCAGTCCCCACCTCCCTCCACCTTCACCCAGTCCCCACCTCCCTCCACCTTCACCCAGTCCCCACCTCCCTCCACCTTCACCCATCACCCCCTCCCTCCACCTTCACCCAGTCCCCAAATCCCTCCACCTTCACCCATCACCCTCTCCCTCCACCTTCACCCATCACCCCCTCCCTCCACCTTCACCCATCACCCCCTCCCTCCACCTTCACCCATCACCCGCTCCCTCCACCTTCACCCAGTCCCCACCTCCCTCCCTCCACTTTCACTCACCCCCCCTCCCTCCACCTCCACCTTTACCCATTCCCCCCTCTCTCCACCTTCACCTTCACCCATCCCCACCCCCCTCCCTCCACATTCACCCATTCCCCCTCCCTCCACTTTTTAGGTTAGCAGTAAAACCTTGAAATCAGCCCTTGCCTTAACAGGAAGCCAGTGTAGGTAGGCTAGCACTGGAGTAATATGATACATTTTGGGGGGTTTTAGTCAGGATTCTAGCAATCGTATTTAGCACTAACTGAAGTTTCTTTAGTGCTTTATCTGGGTAGCTGGAAAGTAGAGCATTGCAGTAGTCTAACCTACAAGTAACAAAAGCATGGATTCATTTTTCTGCATCATTTTTGGACAGAAAGTTTCAGATTTTTGCAATATTACGTAGATGGAAAAAAGCTGTCCTTGAAACAGTCTTGATATGTTCTTCAAAAGAGAGATTAGGGTCCCGAGTAACGCCGAGGTCATTCACAGTTTTATTTGAGACGACTGTACAGCCATCAAGATTAATTGATTAAGATCTCTTTCTTTCTTGGGACCTAGAACAAGCATCTCTGTTTTGTCCGAGTTTAAAAGTAGAACGTTTGCAGTCATCCACTTCCTTTTGTCTGAAACACAGGCCTCTAGCGAGGGCAATTTTGGGGCTTCACCATGTTTCATTGAAATGTACAGCTGTGTGTCATCCGCATAGCAGTGAAAGTTAACATTATGTTTTCGAATGACATCCCCAAGAGGTAAAATATACAGGGATAACAATAGTGGTCCTAAAACGAAACCTTGAGGAACACCAACATTTACAGTGGATTTGTCAGAGGACAAACCATTCACAGAGACAAACTGATATCTTTCTGACAGATAAGATCTAAAACAGGCCAGAACTTGCCCATTTAGACCAATTTGGGTTTCCAATCTCTCCAAAAGAACGTGGTGATCGATGGTATCAAAAGCAGCACTAAGGTCTAGGAGCACGAGGACAGATGCAGAGCCTCGGTCTGACGCCATTAAAAGGTGACTTACCACCTTAAAACTTCTCTTGGGCAGGGGGAAGTATTTTCACCTCCGGATGACAGGAATCAAGACAAGACATGGGGCGGCAGGGTAGCCTGGTGGTTAGAGCGTTGGACTAACAACCGGAAGGTTGCAAGTTCAAACCCCCGAGCTGACAAGGTACAAATCTGTCATTCTGCCCCTGAACAGGCAGTTAACCCACTGTTCCTAGGCTGTCATTGAAAATAAGACTCCCTCCCTCCATCTGCACCCCTTCACTTTATCAAACAAAACACACATTTATTGTGTAACATGAAGTCCTGTGAGTGCCATCTGATGAACATCATCAAAGGTCAGTGATTAATTTAATCGCTATTTCTGACTTTTGTGAGTCCTCTCCTTGGCTGGAAAATGTATGTTTGGTTTTGCATTGACTAGGCTACTGACCTAACATAATCGTTTGGTGTGCTTTTGCCGTAAAGCCTATTTGAAATCGGACACTGTGGTTGGATTTACAAGAAGTTTATCTTTAAAATGGTGTATAATACTTGTCTGTTTGAGGAATTTTAATTATGGGATTTTTGTTGTTTTGAATTTGGCGCCCTGCAATTTCACTGGCTGGTGTCGAGGTGGGACACTAGCGTCCCACTTGTACCAGAGAGGTTAACAAGTACATTCTCAGTGCTATGATGGGGTCTGTAAACAGACTGAAGCATTTCGTATACATTGTTTGTCTTCAGGAAGGCAGTGAGTTGCTGTGCAACAGCTTTTTAAATTTGTTTTGAGAGGAATGGAAGATTCGATATAGGCCGATTGTTTTTTATTTTTTATGGGTCAAGGTTTGGCTTTTTCAAGAGAGGCTTTATTACTGCCACTTTTAGTGAGTTTGGTACACATCCGGTGGATAGAGAGCCGTTTATTATGTTCAACATAGGAGGGCCAAGCACAGGAAGCAGCTCTTTCAGAATTTTAGTTGGAATAGGCTCCAGTATGCAGCTTGAAGGCCATGATTATTTTCATCATTGCGTCAAGAGATATAGTACTAAAACACTTGAGTGTCTCCCTTGATCCTAGGTCCTGGCAGAGTTGTGCAGACTCAGGACAACTGAGCTTTGGAGGAAGACGCAGATTTAAATAGGAGTCTGTAATTTGCTTTCTAATGATTATGATCTTTTCCTCAAAGGAGTTGCTGAATTTATCACTGCTTAAGGGAAAGCCATCCTCTCTTGGGGAATGCTGCTTTTTAGTTGACTTTGCGACAGTATAATTTTTTTTTCTCGGATTGTTCTTATTTTCCTCAATTATGTTGGAAAAATACGATGATCAAGCAGCAGTGAGGGCTCTTCGATACTGCACAGTACTGTCTTTCCAAGCTAGTCGGAAGACTTCAAGTTTGGTGGAGCAGCAGTGAGGGCTCTTCGATACTGCACGGTACTGTCTTTCCAAGCTAGTCGGAAGACTTCAAGTTTGGTGTGGCGCCATTTCCATTCCAATTTTCTGGAAGCTTGCTTCAGAGCTCGGGTATTTTCTGTATATTCTGTATACCAGGGAGCTAGTTTCTTATGATAAATGTTTTTAGTTTTTAGGGGTGCAACTGCATCTAGGGTATTGAGCAAGGAGTGGTGGTGGGAGTCTTCTGCATCTCAGACCCCGTAATGGGAGGAGTAGAGACAAGAGAAGGCTCGGCCTCTGACTCCGACTCGCTGCTTAATGGGGAGAACCGGTTGAAAGTTTCTGTCGGCTGAATGAGGGACACCGGTTCAGCATTCCTACAGCATTTCCCTCCAGAAGCCATGAGAAAGTTGTCCGGATGCGGGGACCGTGCGAGGGGATTTATACTAACGTTACTATCTGTACTTACTGGTGGCACAGACGCTGTTTCATCCTTTCCTACACTGAAATTACCCTTGCCTAACGTTTGCGTCTGAAGCTGGGCTTGCAGCATGGCTATCCTCGCCACAAGGCAATCGTTCTCCTGGATATTATGAGATCAGTGACTGTAATTAGAAGGCATTGTGTTAATGTTACTACTTAGTTTCGGCTGTTGGAGGTCCTGACGAACCATGTCCAGATAAAGCGTCCGGAGTGGAAAAGTTGAATGGAAAAAAGTTGAGTGAGGGAAAAACTAAATGGGTGAAGGTGGAGGGAGGGAGTGGGGATGGGTGAAGACGGAGGGAGGGAGGGAGTGGGGATGGGTGAAGGTGGAGGGAGGGAGGGAGTGGGGATGGGTGAAGATGGTGGGAGGGAGTGGGGATGGGTGAAGGTGGAGGGAGGGAGTGGGGATGGGTGAAGATGGAGGGAGGGAGTGGGGATGGGTGAAGATGGAGGGAGAGAGGTGGGGATGGGTGAAGGTGGAAGAGGTGGGGATGGGTGAAGATGGTGGTGGAGGGAGGCGGGATGGGTGAAGATGGAGGTGGAGGGAGTAGGGATGGGTGAAGGTGGAGGGAGGGAGTGGGGATGGGTGAAGATGGAGGGAGGGAGGTGGGGATGGGTGAAGGTGGAGGAAGGTGGGTGAGTGAAGGTGGAGGGAGCGAGGTGGAGATGGGTAAGGACATGGCCAGGTATACAGTTTAGCTGAGGGGAGTGGTTAGACTCATGAACTCAACTTGAACAGTGTAATGATATCTGTATTTGTCCTTGGAGGTGGGTTTCTGGAGAAGCAACATATCTGACAACAGGCTAGCTTTCACTCTGTTGTCTTTTGGTGTAGTGGAACAGGGACAGAAGTTTACGTTCCTGTTTTGCTGCCAGGATCTGTGTCCAGATCTCCCTTAGCGACCAGTTCTTCTGAATTCCAGTTAGGCTTCTCATAATATATGCATAGGGAGATTGAGTATAAACGCTACCGATTCAAACATTGTTTGTCTTGTTGTTTGACAAGTGAGTATAATAGAGACGATGGAGGGTAAACATTGAGACAAGTGCATCCTGGTATAACACAAACAGGTGTCAATGTTGAGCAATTCCTGGCAAAAGCAGAACATCCTTATGTCGTGTGGATTATACCTAGATTTGAGATCTTTCCTCTTGATTGATTCTATTCCCATGAATACCTTTCCTGAAACGTCTGTACAGCCTCCATACCTGCCGTTAACCTTACCCTCCGTGTCACTCATGACAACTTTGTCACAACACTACACCTACAGTACAGACCATTGTTCAATCACAACTCTCAGAGGGGTTTGGGTTAAATGAGGAAGACACATTTCAGTTAAATGCATTCAGTTGTACAACTGACTAGGTATCTCCCTTTTCCCTTGTACCTACAATACAGACCATTCTTCAATCACAAGTCAAGCTACAACTAAAAACTGCAAATCAGCTACAGTGCCAAGTTTGATCAGAATATGTTGTATACATTTTTATTTGAAGGGTAGTTACATAAGGACTTCATAACACATTCATAACCTTTACATACATTCATAAGATGTGTGTCAACAATTACCATCTGGCGATTGTTGACATGAGAATTCAGGGAATGCTTATGTACTGCCTTTGAATGTGTCATGTATGAGGTTAGATACCCTTAAAATAAACTGGTAGTTAAGATTCTGAGAAGAAAAGTGACAAAAGATCAGCCAGAATAAGACAAAATAAAAACATACAGTAACCTATCGAACCCACAGTACAATGTGTCTGGGTGCCAGTCTGATGCTATATGGCCCATATAACTTCTAATGAAATTGTCATGTTTGGGCATGACAATGAGTGAGAAGGAGTTGACAAGACAGCAGAAACAGACTGGCACCCAGACTGGAAAGTTTCTGAAAGTCTTCGGAACATGGGCAAGACCAGGATTTAAGTTGTGCCGCGAGAATGGTGCTGGAATGCATTTGACATGTTCCTGACCTAGTCTGCTTTTTACTGGGGGTTTTTGGCGCCGATCTTAACTTATTTTTTTTCATATAAATATATTTAATGTTTCTGCCATAGTTTCCTATGACCGAAAAGAGCTTCTGCAAATCAGATCAGAACGACCATTAACCTCAATTTGGATGAAGATTTCTACTTCAAGGAGTCGGTGGAGCAGGACATACTGCTCAGCCCAGGGCCAGGTCCTAATCCCAGAATCCCAGAAGAGAAAGAGACGGGATATAGAGGCTGATGTGGCGGCGCCCTGATTAAACTATGGAGCTGCTGATATAGATACTGATGTGGAGGCGCCCTGATGGAACTATGGAGATGCTGATATAGAGACTGATGTGGAGGTGCCGTGATGAAACTATGGAGCTGCTAATATAGATACTGACGTGGAGGTGCCGTGATGAAACTATGGAGATGCTAATATAGAGACTGATGTGGAGGTGCCCTGATGGAACTATGGAGATGCTGATATAGAGACTGATGTGGAGGTGCCCTGATGGAACTATGGAGATGCTGATATAGAGGCTGATGTGGAGGTGCCGTGATGAAACTATGGAGCTGTTGATATAGAGACTGATGTGGAGGCTCCCTGATTAAACTATGGAGACGAGTAAATAATCCGCCTATACACTCTGTTCTATTGGCAAATGTGCTATCACTGGAGAACAAACTGGACTTGCTCCGTTCAAGACTATCCTATCAACGGGTCCTGAAGAACTGTAATATCCTATGTTTCTCGGAGACTTGGCTAACAAGGATATGGATAATATTCTAGCTGGTTTTTCTATGCGTTGGCAGGACAGAACAGCAGCGTCGGGTAATTATCAAGAGGGGAGATGTGTATCTCTTTGTCAACAACCACTGGTGCACGATTTCTAATGTTATTAAGGAAGTCTGGAGGTTCTGCTCGCCAGAGTTAGAATACCTCATGATAAGCTGTAGACCATACTATTAACTAAGAACGTTTTCATCTATATTTTTTGTAGCTGTTTATTTACCACCACTTACCGATGCTTGCACTTAGACCGCACTCAACAAGCTGTTTAGGGCCAGCGAGGGTAGCGAGCAAGATACGGAGAGTGTGTGATCACGCTCTCCGTAGCTGATGTGAGTAAAACCTTTAAACAAGTTAAAGTTCACACAGATTACCAGATTACGCTTACACTGTGCATGTGCTGACCAGCTGGCAAATGCCTTCACTGACATTTTCAACCTCTCCCTGACCCAGTCTGTAATACATACATGTTTCAAGCAGACCACCATAGTCCCTGTGCTCAAGAAGGCCAAGGTAACCTGTGCCCAAGAACGCCATGGTAACCTGTGCCCAAGAACGCCATGGTAACCTGTGCCCAAGAACGCCCAGGTAACCTGTGCCCAAGAATGCCAAGGTAACCTGTGCCCAAGAACGCCAAGGTAACCTGTGCCCAAGAAAGCAAAGGTAACCTGTGCCCAAGAATACCAAAGCTGTCATCAAGGCAAAGGGTTGTTAATTAGAAGAATCTCAAATCTAAAAAATATTTTGATTTGTTTAACACTTTTTGGTTAATACGTGATTCTATGTGTTATTTCATAGTTTTGATGTCTTCACTATTATTTTACAATGTAGAACATAGTAAACATAAAGAAAAACCCTTGAATGAGTCGGTGTGTCCAAACTTTTGAGTGGTACTGTATATACCCCAAAAATATATGGAGGATTGGAAATGATGCAGAAAATTACGTTAACGGAAGCTACAATCTAACTGCAATATTAATGCTGATCTATCCCCTTAAAAATAAAAATTCCTTCATTCATTAATTACAGTTTTTTACAATCACTTTGGCACGAATTTCGGAACCTTGATGTAATTTTTCCAAACTCTAGACACAAAACTGCACATTTATCAAAACTCAAAAACTTTTTCCATTGACACCAATTACCGTGGACCATGAACCAATTGGACTACATTATCTATGGATGTAATATTTCATCATCATTCTTTATCAGACACTGTTTCTATGGTCCCATGTACCACTTTTCCAGACCATGTTTTCAGATTTGACATTACTGTACACTCACCGGCCACTTTGTTAGGCTCACCTATCTAGTACTGGGTAGGACCAGCATTTGTGGCCTTTCTGTTAGCTTGAATAATTCTGGACATTGTCTTCTGACCTCTCTCATTAGCAAGGTGTTCTTGCCCACAGAACTTCCGCTCACTGAATGTGTTTTGTTTATCGCACCATTCTCTGTAAACTCTAGAGACTGTAGTACGTACAAATCCCAGGAGGGCACCTGTTTCTGAGATGTTGGAATCACCATGTGTGGCATCAACAATCATACCACGGTCAAAGTTGCTTAGATTATGCATCTTGCCCATTCTATTGGTAGGTCGAACTAAAGCTCTCTACTCTATATACTCTATATTTTGAGTTGCAGGCAGCCACATGATTCGCTGTTCGAATGTAAGCTTCCTTGATGGGCTAAATCAGGTCTGTAGAGCTGAGGGCATGACCTATGTCATTGTGTGGAATAATGTCAGGTTCCACCATGCTCAAATGGTGCAAGCATGGTTTCAGGCCCATCCACAATTTACCAACTTGTACTTACCCAAATGAAGATTATTTCTCCACATGGAGGTGGAAGGTATATGATAGGTGCCCTCACAAACAAGCCACCATTCTCCAGGCCATGGATAACGCATGCAATGACATCACGGCAGACCAATGTCAGGCCTGGATTCACCCTGCCGAAGATTCTTCCCAAGATGTTTGGCTAATGAAAACATCCATTGTGATGTGGATGAGAACCTGTGGCCAAATCCACAAGACAGGGTTGATAGAAATTTAGAAGTACAGTAATCAATCCTTTGTTTTGCTTTTTTACAGTAAGCCAGGTGAGGAACACTGCAGCTGATATTTTACAGTAAGCCAGGTGAGGAACACTGCAGCTGATATTTTACAGTAAGCCAGGTGAGGAACACTGCAGCTGATATTTTACAGTAAGCCAGGTGAGGAACACTGCAGTGATGTTTTACAGTAAGCCAGGTGAGGAACACTGCAGTGATGTTTTACAGTAAGCCAGGTGAGGAACACTGCAGTGATGTTTTACAGTAAGCCAGGTGAGGAACACTGCAGCTGATGTTTTACAGTAAGCCAGGTGAGGAACACTGCAGTGATGTTTTACAGTAAGCCAGGTGAGGAACACTGCAGTGATGTTTTACAGTAAGCCAGGTGAGGAACACTGCAGTGATGTTTTACAGTAAGCCAGGTGAGGAACACTGCAGTGATGTTTTACAGTAAGCCAGGTGAGGAACACTGCAGTGATGTTTTACAGTAAGCCAGGTGAGGAACACCGCAGTTGATGTTTTACTGTAATTTTTTTCTTTTTTGGAGCTAATTATTTTTGCTTTGATTCAAAGAAACCTATGAGTGATTTTATTGTATTTCATCAATACATTTCAGATTTTGTTCAATGATTCCACTGTGTCTGTAGTATTCTCTCTACTAGTCCTTTTACAGTGATGTATATACGTGTAGTACCATAATGAAACATGTATCACATATTTTGTACTACAATATCTAATGATTGAACAAACAACTACGCAGTGAAACTATCGGTATATTGTGGGTGATCTAAATGAATGTTCCTATGGTATTTCATGATAAATTCGTTATATGAACCAATGATTCTGCCAGTGCAAGGTTTCTTTAGAGATATGAATGAACAATGCAATGTGTTGAACATTGGACAGCCTGTGTTACAAGTGATGACCGTTTTGAGTTTTGTGTCTAGAGTTTTCAAAAATGACCACAAGGTTCTGAAATTAGTGCCAAAGGGATTGTAAAAAAAACTGTTTAAAAAAACAGGACCCTGAACAGCTTCTACCCCCAAGCCATAAGACTGTTAAATAGTTAAATTGTTAACCAAATAGCTACCCGAACTATCTGCATTGATCCTTTTTTAACTAACATTTTTGACTCATCACACAAAGTATTCAGGACCCCTCCTTTTTCCACATGTTGTTACGTTACAGCCTTATTCTAAAATGAATTAAATAGATTGTTTTCCTTATCAATCTGCACACAATAACCCATACTGACAATGCGAGTAATCAGGGGGAGAATGGCCTTTGGTCAAGAACCCGATGGTCACTCTGACATGTGTGTGTGTGTGTGTATATGTGTCTGTGTGTGTCTCTGTCTGTGCGTGTGTGTGTGTGTGTGTGTCTGTGTGTGTCTGTGTGTGTCTGTGTCTGTGTGTGTGTGGGTGTGTGTTGTTTGTGTCTGTGTGTGTGGGTGTGTGTGTTTGTGTGTTGGTGTGTTTGTGTGTGTGTGTGTGTGTTTGTCTGTTTGTGTGTGTGTGTGTGTGTTTGTCTGTGTGTGTGTGTGTGTGTGTGTGTGTTTGTGTGTGTGTGTCTGTGTGTGTATTTGTTTCTGTGTGTGTGTCTGTGTGTGTAGATAAATGATACAATTTAAGACGGAGAATACCGGAGACCATTACCTGAGATAAAAGTATGCACACCGGAACGCGCTACAAACACTACATTCAAAATGTGGGCCACTTAGAAAAACTACAAATTCTAGGTCATTTTTCAAAAACCAGCCTGAAATTCTTTCTAAAGACTGTTGACATCTAGTGGAAGCCTTAGGAACTGCAATCTGGGAGGATTTATATTCCCATTCCCAGCCATTGTAATCAGATGTGAGCTGAAAAGAACATTCTGGATGGATTGTCCTTGGGTTTTCACCTGCCATATCAGTTCTGTTATACTCACAGACGTTATTTTAACAGTTTTGGAAATCTACCATCATATGCATATCCTAGCTTCTGGGAGTAACAGGCAGGTTACTTTTTTTTATGTATATTTTGAACCTTTATTTATCCAGGCAAGTCAGTTTAGAACAAATTCTTATTATCAATGACAGCCTCAGAACAGTGGGTTAACTGCCTTGTTCAGTGGCAGAACGACAGATTTGTACCATGTCAGCTCAGGGGGTTTGAACTTGCAACCTTCCGGTTACCGGTCAACAGTCAATCACTCCCTCCAACAGAGAATAGGTCCCCTAAGGTCTATAAGTTCATTCCCTACAATGTCTCCAGTTAGGTAACATAGGCTCATCTGAAAACTCTTTTCATGTCTATAAAAATCTGTATGGTTTGTAACCCCTTCGGCAAGCCTTTACACATGGAGAATTTTGAAGGTGAGTTGCAATTACCCTCTAAAGAATGCTTGTCATATATACAATCGTATGAAAAAGTTTGGGCACCCCTGACAATTTCCATGATTTCCATTTATAAATAATTGGGTGTTTGGATCAGCAATTTTATTTGGACACAGTAATATTTCAGTAGTGAAATTAGGTTTATTGGATTAACAGAAAATGTGCAATATGCATCAAAACAAAATTAGACAGGTGCATACATTTGGGCACCCCAATAGAAAAATCACATCAATATTTAGTAGAGCCTCCTTTTGCTAAAATAACAGCTAGACGCTTCCCATAGCCTCTAATGAGTGTCTGGATTCTGGATGAAGGTATTTTGGACCATTCCTCCTTACAAAACATCTCCAGTTCAGTTAGGTTTGATGGTTGCCGAGCATGGACAGCCCGCTTCAAATCATCCCACAGATTCTCAATGATATTCAGGTCTGGGGATAGCCATTCCAGAACATTGTACTTGTTCCCAGGTAGATTTTGAGCAGTGTTTTGGGTCGTTGTCTTGTTGAAATATCCAGCCCCGGCGTAACTTCAACTTTATGACTGATTCTTCAACATTATTCCCAAGAATCTGCTGATATTGAGTGGAATCCATGTGACCCTCAACTTTAACAAGATTCCCAGTACCGACACTGGCCACACAGCCCCACAGCATGTCGGAACCCCCACCAAATTTTACTGTGGGTAGCAAGTGTTTTTCTTGGAACGCTGTGTTCTTTTGCCGCCATGCATAACGTCCCTTGTTATGACCAAATAACTCAATCTTTGTTTCATCAGTCCACAGCACCTTATTCCAAAATGAAGCTGGCTTGTCCAAATGTGCGTTTACATACCCCAAGCGACTCTGTTTGTGCCGTGTGTGCAGAAAAGGCTTCATCCGCGTCAATCTCCCATACAGCTTCTCCTTGTGCAAAGTGTGCTGAATTGTTGAACGATGCAAAGTGACACCATCTGCAGCAAGAGGATGTTGTAGGTCTTTTGGAGGTGGTCTGTGTGAGCTGTTTTTGACTGTTCTCACCATCCTTCGCCTTTGCCTCTCCGATATTTTACTTGGCCTGCCACTTCTGGCATTAACAAGAACTATGCCTGTGGTCTTCTATTTCCTCACTATGTTCCTCACAGTGGACACTGACAGCTTAAATCTCTGCGATAGCTTTTTGTAGCCTTCCTCTAAACCATAATGTTGAACAATCTTTGTTTTCAGGTCATTTGAGAGTTGTTTTGAGGACCCCATGTTGCCACTCTTCAGAGGAGAGTCAAAGAGAACAACAACTTGCAATTGGCCACCTTAATGGGGATTTCCATGTTTCCCAGAGACAAGATATCTTAAAGTGATACACTCACATATGTAGGGGGTGTCAGGGGGCTTTCCAGGAGGGAGTAGAAAGGAGGGCTGTGAGGCATAGAGTTCTTAGGGTCTGGTACCCATGACCTATCAGTGTCCTGATATGGTATATGAATATCCATGTAATATATGCTGACATGAAGAACCAGAGGCTTTATGGTCACCCCTTTAATTGTTGAGCCATTCCTTTGGTATCAGGGCGTGGTCAACGTAACAGCCACGTAGTTCGTTTTTTTCAGGGGTTGATCCTTCTGGGGGTTCCTTTGAATCATAATCCTTAGGATTCATATGTATCATGCACTGCCGTTGTTGGCTCTGTACAAAGAGCGTTCACCAACTCTAACATTTTCAATTCCATTATATCCCAACTTTGAAAGGAATAACCATATGCATCCTAAAATCCCCAGTCAGGCCACCATCACTGATGTTACCATTGCGGAATTTCTCGTTGCTAATATAGAACTCCACACATCCACATGGAAGTCCATTCTTTCTTTGTATTTTCATCCTATGAAATACTCTTCCTGAGGAGTCCAAGGCACCTACCCAACGGGTCTCGTAGCCTGTGAACAAGCTATACCCCTTTGTGATAACTCTCAGTTCGGGACACACCACATTGCGAAACACACACCAGTCTTCAAGCCTGTAGTCCACTTCTAAAGTCTGGTTTGTATATTCTTCTCCTTCGGCTACGGTATAGTTTCTCTCTACAGGCCAGGTAATCAAACTGATACTCCCATTGCTGTCCATTAGACATCAACACTTGATCTTTCAACACAGTTGCGGGCGGTATTTGGGTTCTATACATATTTAGAAAACAATTTTTTGGCGTATATTGATGCTTTATACTCTTTATATGTTTTAACCGGGGTCCTGCGTCCGTTGTTAAGGTCATCACGGGTGTGTCAGTGATCAAAAAATCTGTTTCATATACAACAGCCAGGCCCTAAGTTCACTACAACACATTCCACAGTTCAACGAGGTTACTACACATCAATCATCATGACAGCTTTTAGCATAAACAGATGCCCTATCAGGTTACATAAACACTCACTCGATAGCGTGAGAACGGAAGGACAGGATGTACATATATGGGCGTAACCACTCACTCGATAGCGTGAGAATGGAAGGACAGGATGTACATAAAGGGGCATAAACACGTGACCCGTAAAATATCTCATCAATCACTTTTTTGACGTGTGCAGTCTACAATATTCTCTCTGTGTGTGTGTCTGTATGTGTCTGTGGGTGTGTTTGTCTGTGTGTAGCTGTGTGTGGCTGTGTGTGGCTGTGTGTGTTTGTGCTTCTGTGTGTGTTTCTGTGTGTGTCTGTGTGTGTGTGTTTCTGTGTGTGTGTGTGTGTGTGTGTGTGTGTGTGTGTGTGTGTGTGTGTGTGTGTGTGTGTGTGTGTGGGTGTGTGTGAGTGTCTGTGTGTGTTTCTGTGTGTGTGTGTGTGTGTGTCTGTGCCTGTGTGTGTGTGTGTGTGTGTGTGTGTGTGTGTGTGTGTGTGTGTGTGTGTGTGTGTGTGTGGGTGTGTGTGGGTGTGTGTGAGTGTCTGTGTATTTGTGTCTGTGTCTGTTTGTGTCTGTGGGTGTGTGTGTGTGTGTGTGTGTTTGTCTGTGTGTGTCTGTGTGTGTGTGTGTGTGTGTGTGTGTGTCTGTGTTTGTGTGTGTCTGTGGGAGTTTGTGTCTGGGTGTGTGAGTCTGTGTGTGTTTGTGTGTATGTGTGTGTCTGTGTGGGTTTGTGTGTGTGTGTGTGTGTGTGTTTGTCTGTGTGTATGTGTTTGTTTGTGTCTGCGTGTGTGTGTGTGTCTGCGTGTATGTGTGTGTGTGTGTGTGTGTGTGTGTGTGTGTGTGTGTGTGTGTGTGTGTGTGTGTGTGTGTGTGTGTGTGTGTGTGTGTGTGTTTCCAGCATGGAAATGCTTGTTCAGCTGGTAAAAAGTGTCACATACTGAAAAAGTTGCATACCAACATGGTCTCTTTTTTGCTTTCTTGAGTAAGAGAGGACTTTCTTAAGGCAGCTCCAAAATGCAGGTGTTTCAGCTCAGTGCTATCTGTGGTGGTGGGGCAGCCAGAGGAAAATATGGAGCATAGGGGTTTGTAAAGATCTTTAGTTACGCTGTGATTGGCTAGGTGTTCTGTCACTCATGGGGACACTATGTAGTAAAATCTACAGTGAGAGCTCAAAAAATTCAAGCCTGCTTGGGTGCTGCCATAGATTGACATCCAAGAAGGCTCAAGGTCATCGGCCACAGATGAAATTATGTCAAATCAATCAAATCAAGTTGTATTTGTCAAATGCCCCATATACAACAGTTTTAGACCTTACAGTGAAACTGCCCTGAAAACCTTTTACGGCTCGGGGTTCTTCTAGCGTTTCACTAAGACAACATCCTGTGAATTTGCAGAGTGTCTTACAGCATTTAAAAGTGTAACTTCTTGTTAATCCGCATTGTCAGATTTCAAAAAAGGCTTTACGGCAAAAGAGGCGGTTCTCAATCAGAGTCGGGTGATTCTTGTTGTCTCTGATTGGGAACCGTATTTAGGTAGTCTGAGTTTCGCTTTGTATTTCGTGGGTGATTGTTCCTGTCTCTGTGTCTCTGTGTAGTTTCACCAGATAGGCTGTAATTAGGTTGGTGGGTGATTGTTCCTGTCTCTGTGTAGTTTCACCAGATAGGCTGTAATTAGGTTGGTGGGTGATTGTTCCTGTCTCTGTGTAGTTTCACCAGATAGGCTGTATTAGGTTCGTGGGTGATTGTTCCTGTCTCTGTGTAGTTTCACCAGATAGGCTGTATTAGGTTGGTGGGTGATTGTTCCTGTCTCTGTGTAGTGTTCACCAGATAGGCTGTATTAGGTTGGTGGGTGATTGTTCCTGTCTCTGTGTAGTTTCACCAGATAGGCTGTATTAGGTTGGTGGGTGATTGTTCCTGTCTCTGTGTAGTGTTCACCAGATAGGCTGTATTAGGTTGGTGGGTGATTGTTCCTGTCTCTGTGTAGTGTTCACCAGATAGGCTGTATTAGGTTGGTGGGTGATTGTTCCTGTCTCTGTGTAGTTTCACCAGATAGGCTGTATTAGGTTGGTGGGTGATTGTTCCTGTCTCTGTGTAGTTTCACCAGATAGGCTGTATTAGGTTGGTGGGTGATTGTTCCTGTCTCTGTGTAGTTTCACCAGATAGGCTGTAATTAGGATTCACGTTCCGTTTGTTGTTTTGTTTTATTAGTTATTTCATGTATCGTTCCGTTCATTCATTCATTAAAGAACATGAGTAACCACCACGCTGCATTTCGGTCCTCTCTTTCAACAAACGAAGAACGCCGTTACATACAGGTAATGTTCGTCCAAACAAGTCAAACGTTTCTAATCCTCAAGTGATCTAATATCTACATAAACGATAATATTAAAGACGGCGAATAGTATGTTCAATATGGAAGATAAAAAACGAAGAGTGCGCACCTCATTCACTCGCACAAGAAGACTACTTTTCTAATGAGGGTCACCTTGGAGAAACTACAACAGTTTGTTAGTTTTTCAAGGAACAAGCCTGAAACCCTGTGTAAAGACTGTTGACATCTCTGCAAAAAGGGGGTCCTTTTTTTGTATATCCCATAGGCTAGCATTGAAATGGCCTTTAACCCCCCCAAAAAAAATTCTGGATGGATTGTCCTCGGATTTTGGCCTGCCATATGAGTTCTGTTATAAATCAAATCAAATCAAATGTTATTTGTCACATACATATGGTTAGCAGATGTTAATGCGAGTGTAGCGAAATGCTTGTGCTTCTAGTTCCGACAATGCAGTAATATCCAACGAGTAATCTAACTAAGAATTCCAAAACTACTGTCTTATACACACAAGTGTAGGGGGATAAAGAATATGTACATGAAGATATATGAATGAGTGATGGTACAGAGCGGCATAGGCAAGATACAGTAGATGGTATCGAGTACAGTATATACATATGAGATGAGTATGTAAACAAAGTGGCATAGTTAAAGTGGCTAGTGATACATGTATTACATAAAGATGCAGTAGATGATATAGAGTACAGTATATACGTATACATATGAGATGAATAATGTAGGGTATGTAAACATTATATTAGGTAGCATTGTTTAAAGTGGCTAGTGATATATTTTACATCATTTCCCATCAATTCCCATTATTAAAGTGGCTGGAGTTGAGTCAGTGTGTTGGCGGCAGCCACTCAATGTTAGTGGTGGCTTTTTAACAGTCTGGTGGCCTTGAGATAGAAGTTGTTTTTCAGTCTCTCGGTCCCAGCTTTGATGCACCTGTACTGACCTCGCCTTCTGGATGATAGCGGGGTGAACAGGCAGTGGCTCGGGTGGTTGTTGTCCTTGATGATCTTTATGGCCTTCCTGTAACATCGGGTGGTGTAGGTGTCCTGGAGGGCAGGTAGTTTGCCCCCGGTGATGCGTTGTGCAGACCTCACTACCCTCTGGAGAGCCTTACGGTTGTGGGCGGAGCAGTTGCCGTACCAGGCGGTGATACAGCCCGCCAGGATGCTCTCAATTGTGCATCTGTAGAAGTTTGTGAGTGCTTTTGGTGACAAGCCAAATTTCTTCAGCCTCCTGAGGTTGAAGAGGCACTGCTGTGCCTTCTTCACGATGCTGTCTGTGTGGGTGGATCAATTCAGTTAGTCTGTGATGTGTATGCCGAGGAACTTAAAACTTGCTACCCTCTCCACTACTGTTCCATCGATGTGGATAGGGGGGTGTTCCCTCTGTTGTTTCCTGAAGTCCACAATCATCTCCTTAGTTTTGTTGACGTTGAGTGTGAGGTTATTTTCCTGACACCACACTCCGAGGGCCCTCACCTCCTCCCTGTAGGCCGTCTCGTCGTTGTTGGTAATCAAGCCTACCACTGTTGTGTCGTCCGCAAACTTGATGATTGAGTTGGAGGCGTGCGTGGCCACGCAGTCATGGGTGAACAGGGAGTACAGGAGAGGGCTCAGAACGCACCCTTGTGGGGCCCCAGTTTTGAGGATCAGCGGGGTGGAGATGTTGTTGCCTACCCTCACCACCTGGGGGCGGCCCATCAGGAAGTCCAGTACCCAGTTGCACAGGGCGGGGTCGAGACCCAGGGTCTCGAGCTTGATGACGAGCTTGGAGGGTACTATGGCTTGGAGGGTACAGGCATGATTGTAACAGTTTTAGAAACTGCAGAGTGGTTTCTATCTAATGCTACTAATTATACGCATATCATAGCTTCTGGGCCTGAGTAACAAGCAGTTTAATTTGGGCATTCATCCGAACTTCCAAACACTGCCCCCTAGCCCTAAGAGGTTTTAACCGACAATGCAGTTTTAAGAAAATACCCCCAGAAAGTAAGGGATAAGAACAACAAATAATTAGACAGCAGCAGTAAATAACAATAGTGTGTTTATATACAGGGGTTACCGGTCAATTTGCGGTGACACCGGTGTCGAGGTAATTGAGGTAATATGTACGTTTAGGTAGAGTTTGTAAGATGCGGAATAAGCGTGATCAGAAAATGGCTGACTGCCAGACACCTGATAGATTCTGCTCTCATTCACTCCCACAACACCTTAGAAGTCTCATTCAAATTTCTATAGATGGTTGACATCTAGTGGAACCCCTAGGCAGTGCAACATCATTCATATCTCAAGGGGATTTCATTGGGGATTCTGGTGAATACATACAAAGCTCAGATTTCTCACTTCCTGTTTTGATTTCTCCTCAGGATTTTGCCTGCCATATGAGTTCTGTTATACTCACATACATCATTCAAACCGTTTTAGAAACAGAAATCTTTCTGATTGAGAGGGGTTCAAATACTTCTTTCCCCCATTAAAATGCAAATAAATTTATAACATTTTTGACATGCGTTTTTCAGGATTTTTGTTGTTGTTATTCTGTCTCTCACTGTTCAAATAAACCTATCATTAAAATTATAGACTGACAATTTCTTTGTCAGTGGGCAAACGTACAAAATCAGCAGGGGATCAAATACTTTTTTCCCTCACTGTATGTTACGTAGTAAGCTGTTAGTAGCCCATGTGCCTCACCCTAATTATTTGGTCCCTTTCCACTCATAACTTATCCTACTGTTCTGACTTGGTGTTGCACATGTAGCCTATAGCCTGTTTTAGAGAAATTTAATCATGGAATATTGTAAGAGCTTTCATTGTCAACTCATATGCCCCCTTTATTTATCCTACGGTTCTGACTTCACTACTCTACAGATACTGTAAGAACGTGTTCTGAATTCTGTCGCTGTACTTTTTAAAAGTGCAGAAAAAAAGTTATATTGAATATGTCTATCCTAGCTCACTCATTAATGTCTTAATCTAAATTACGGATTGCCTCTTGTCCGCTTGTCGTCGACCTTATGCCATAGTTTGTATATCTCAATTGTCAGTAGAAACCACATTTGTTTTAAGCAAGTCAGCCACATCAGCTATGTTAAAGTATCACTACTCTGTTCTATCTGAAATATCACTACTCTGTTCTATCTGAAGTATCACTACTCTGTTCTATCTGAAGTATCACTACTCTATCTGAAGTATCACTACTCTATCTGAAGTATCACTACTCTATCTGAAGTATCACTACTCTATCTGAAATATCACTTCTCTGTCTGAAATATCACTACTGTGTTGACACCTCATCTTCTACTGTGTGACTGTGTAGTGTGTTCACCAAAAGCTGATGATGAATTGTAAATAAGTTGTTAAGTCAATATTTGTTCATGTCATTAGAGGTCGGAGTACTTGGAAATGACTGACTGGTGGAGTTGATGATACAACGTTTCCTCCACAAAATCAAACAATCTGTTGACACACCCCAGAGCTTGAACAACTGTTGCATATCTATGCTTGAATCCCAAATGTCACCCTATTCCCTATATAGTGCACTACTTCTGACCAGAGCCCTATGGGGTCTAGGGAGTAGGGTGCTATTTGGGATTGATCCTACAACTTTGTGGTCCAGTGGTGACATTTGGCTGTGAAGCAGACTGTGTCCATTTTAATTTTTAAAAACTTTTTATCTTTATTTAACTATTTTCAATGATGGCCTAGGAACAGTGGGTTAACTGTCTGTTCAATGGCAGAACAACAGATTCGTTCCTTGTCAGCTCAGGGATTTGAACTTGCAACTTTTCGGTTACTAGGCCAATGCTCTAACCACTAGGCTAACCTGCCGCCTCCCATAATAAGACTAACACAAACTTTCATGGTAGGGATTGAAATAATAATGAACGGTAGCTTAGAAAAGCAATAAAATAAAATAATTGTTAAATAAATAAAGTACAATTACAAGATAGGGACATACAATTATTAGTGTTCAATTTTCCATTTATAGTATTTTATAAATGGAAAAGACAGCATTAGAAGAAAGGATAACTATCAAAATAACACACCTTCAAATATATGACTAATTAGAACACAAAAGCATAATTTATTCATCTGTTTTTTTTACCAGGTAAGTTGATTGAGAACACATTTTCATTTATAGCAACAACCTGGGGAATAGTTACAGGGGAGAGGAGGGGGATGAATGAGCCAATTGTAAACTAGGGATTATTACGTGACCATGATGTTTTGAGGGCCAGATTGGAAATTTAGGAAGGACACAAGGGTTAACACCCCTACTCTTACAACAAGTGCCATGGGATCTTTAATGACCTCAGAGAGTCAGGACACCTGTTTAATGTCCCATCTGAAAGACAGCACCCTACACAGGGCAGTGTCCCCAATCACTGCCCTGGGGAATTGGGATATTTTTTAGACCAGAGGAAAGCATGCCTCCTTCTGGCCCTCCAACAACACTTCTAGCAGCTTCTGGTCTCCCATCCACAGACTGACCAGGACCAACCCTGCTTACCTTCAGAAGGAAGCCAGCAGTGGGATGCAGGGTGGTATGCTCCAGGGACAATATAGGAGGAATAGCAATAATTGTTTGCTAAAATAATAATTACTTGACAAAAAAGTGTTGTAATGCATTGGCCGTCCTGGTTATAGGTAACAATCCTTTGCACAAACTGTCGACATTATTATTATTGTAAATTATGAAAATTAGATACGTAGGATATTTGAATATGCATATATTTTTAATAGCAATATATAAAACACATTGAGGTGAGAGCATTGGAAATACATTTAGCTTCTGTTCTGTGGGTTGCTGGCACTATGTGCTCCTTTCAAAAGATGGGTCCTGGCCTCTCAGGAGGTCTAGAGTTCCAAGGGGGATGGGGGAGGTTTGCTGCTTACTGGGATGACAACCCAACTAGGGAGGGGGAGGGGCTTTAATGGGTGGAGTAGTGGAGTTAGTTGCCTAGTTGCTAGTTGCCTTGACTTCTTTCTTATGTTATTCTCATTGGCACCAAAAGTTTACAAAGTGTTGATAGGGGATAGAATGCGGTCGGACCATCAGATAATTGACATTTACATTACTCTTACTGAACTTCCACGTGGACGAGGATATTGGAAATGTATTGTATGGTACACTTTTAAATGTGCCTTCTTTTAGAGGTCATGCAAATCAGCACTCATCTCTAAAACAAGAGCAAAGGAGTCCATACTAACAAAGGAAATAGACGGTCTAACAGAACAGATAGATAGCAGTAAAAACTGTACGATAGAGGCTCAGAGTACAGCCCATTATATAGCCCTTTACAGCCCTTTACAGCCCATTATATAGCCCTTTACAGCCCTTTACAGCCCATTATATAGCCCTTTACAGCCCTTTACAGCCCATTATATAGCCCTTTACAGCCCTTTACAGCCCATTATATAGCCCTTTACAGCCCTTTACAGCCCATTATATAGCCCTTTACAGCCCTTTACAGCCCATTATATAGCCCTTTACAGCCCTTTACAGCCCATTATATAGCCCTTTACAGCCCTTTACAGCCCTTTACAGCCCTTTACAGCCCTTTACAGCCCATTATATAGCCCTTTACAGCCCTTTACAGCCCTTTACAGCCCATTATATAGCCCTTTACAGCCCTTTACAGCCCATTATATAGCCCTTTACAGCCCTTTACAGCCCATTATATAGCCCTTTACAGCCCTTTACAGCCCATTATATAGCCCTTTACAGCCCTTTACAGCCCATTATATAGCCCTTTACAGCCCTTTACAGCCCATTATATAGCCCTTTACAGCCCTTTACAGCCCTTTACAGCCCATTATATAGCCCTTTACAGCCCTTTACAGCCCATTATATAGCCCTTTACAGCCCTTTACAGCCCTTTACAGCCCATTATATAGCCCTTTACAGCCCATTATATAGCCCTTTACAGCCCATTATATAGCCCTTTACAGCCCTTTACAGCCCTTTACAGCCCATTATATAGCCCTTTACAGCCCATTATATAGCCCTTTACAGCCCTTTACAGCCCTTTACAGCCCATTATATAGCCCTTTACAGCCCTTTACAGCCCATTATATAGCCCTTTACAGCCCTTTACAGCCCTTTACAGCCCATTATATAGCCCTTTACAGCCCTTTACAGCCCATTATATAGCCCTTTACAGCCCATTATATAGCCCTTTACAGCCCATTATATAGCCCTTTACAGCCCATTATATAGCCCTTTACAGCCCTTTACAGCCCATTATATAGCCCTTTACAGCCCATTATATAGCCCTTTACAGCCCTTTACAGCCCATTATATAGCCCTTTACAGCCCTTTACAGCCCATTATATAGCCCTTTACAGCCCTTTACAGCCCATTATATAGCCCTTTACAGCCCTTTACAGCCCATTATATAGCCCTTTACAGCCCTTTACAGCCCATTATATAGCCCTTTACAGCCCTTTACAGCCCATTATATAGCCCTTTACAGCCCTTTACAGCCCATTATATAGCCCTTTACAGCCCTTTACAGCCCATTATATAGCCCTTTACAGCCCATTATATAGCCCTTTACAGCCCATTATATAGCCCTTTACAGCCCTTTACAGAGAAAAACAAAAGAGTTTAATATATTACAATAATGAAGCAAACTGGATGGAAAAGTGTCCCAAAATATTTTTGAATCTTCCACATAAAAAAATAATTTACTGAAATGTGTTACAAATTATATTTTAGAAGAGGAAGCAAAGAACTTCAAGCATTTTTTTTTCAGTCTCCTCCATCTCCTCTATCCAATTTGTTTCTATTAATAATAAAAAATGGTGTACAGAAAGACTCATGTGCCAAAATACAGAGGAGGAACTTATTGATGCGATTAAAGCCTTTAAGTCTGGGAAAACTCCAGGGCTGGATGGCAGTGGAAGTATACCAAAACCTTTTTTGATGTACTCAGCGGACCATTCATAGCATGTTTTAACCACTCCTATGTTAATGGCAGATTATCAGACACTAAACAAGAAGGTCTGATTTCATTATTACTGAAACAGGATACAAGTGCGAAATATAAAGATCCAGTCCATTAAAAAAAATGGAGGCCCTTACTCTTCAGTGTTGTGATGTAAAAATTCTAGCAACATGTATAGCGCATAGATTTAAAAAGGTATTGTCGGACATTATTCATTCCAATCAGACAGTTCTTTTTAGCAGACTATGAAAAGGATTTTGATAAAGTATGACTGGAGTTTATATATAAATGCCTGGAACATTTCAAATTTGGAGAATCTCCTTAAAATGGGTTAAAATCATCTATAGTAACGCTAGGTGTAAAATAGAATATTTTATTTGATTTATTTCACCTTTATTTAACCAGGTAGGCTAGTTGAGAACAAGTTCTCATTTGCAACTCCGATATGGCCAAGATAAAGCATAGCAGTGTGAACAGACAACACAGATGTTACGAGAAATGAGTGAGGAGGTGTGGAGTCAGGCGCAGAGAGCAAAAGATGTGGGAAAAAACACACTTTAATGTCCCGGAAACATATCATGAACCAAAAGTAGAAAAACAAATGATCAGAAATATAAACGGACAGCGTGAAACCCAAATACAAACAAAATACACTCAAACAACAAAACAGACTAACAAGCCCGCACGAAACAGAAGCAGGCTGAACGAACTATATATAACCCTCCCCTAACAACCAAACAAGAAACAGGTGATACCAATCAGACAAAACCAAAGGAACACAGAACAACGGATCGGCGATAGCTAGTAGACCGGCGACGACGACCGCCGAACGCCACCCGAACAAGAAGGGGAGTCACCTTCGGTAATATTCGTGACAACAGAGTTACACATGGAGTAAACAATTAAATAAAGGCTACTTCTCCGAAAGTTTTAAACTGTCAAGAGGAGTAAAACAATGTTGTCCACTATCGGCATATCTATTATGGCCATTGAAATTTTAACTACAGTATTAAAATCAAATCCAACAATAATATTAAGAGATTAGAAATCCAGGGTTTAAAAACAAAGGTGTCATTGTACGCTGATGATTCATGTTTTCTTTGAAATGCACAACTTGGATCCCTCCACAGCCTCATAGAGGAAATATATACTTTATATAACCTCTCCGGATTACAACCAAATTATGATATATTACGTATTGGATCACAAAAAAATATTACTTTTACTTTATCATGTAGTTTACCAATAAAATGGTCTGATGGTGATGTGGATGGTGATGTATATACTTATCCCGAAATAAATAAATGATCTCACTCCAATAAATTTCGATAGAAAATTAGCAAAAATAGATAAGATCTTGCTACCATGGAAAGGAAAATACCTGTCCATTTGTGGAAAAATCACCCCGATTATCTCTTTAGTCATATCCCAGTTTACCTATTTTGCTGATGGTCTTGCTGACATCTAGCAAACAGTTTTTTAAATTATATAAGAAAAAAATATTCATTTTATTTGGAAGGCAAGCCAGACAAAATGAAATGGCCTATTTACAGTGCCTTGCGAAAGTATTCGGCCCCCTTGAACTTTGCGACCTTTTGCCACATTTCAGCCTTCAAGCATAAAGATATAAAACTGTATTTTTTTGTGAAGAATCAATAACAAGTGGGACACAATCATGAAGTGGAACGACATTTATTGGATATTTCAAACTTTTTTAACAAATCAAAAACTGAAAAATTGGGCGTGCACGCCCTGACCAACCTAAACAAGAAACATAACAAAGGAACTAAGGTCAGGACGTGAACTGCTTCTCTAGAAAATTAGTAAGTATATCTCACCCTATGTTCAAGAAAGGCCATTCCCCCTTTATTCAGATTACGACCTCTGACTCAGTTATTTGAAAAGGTAATCATCTCCCAAATATCACTATTTTTAAAACAAACCATAGAAAGTTTGATGCAATTTCAATTTAATCCACCAGAAATGGATTAGAAATGTATAATCTTCATAAATTATATAAATAAGACAAACTAAAACATATGGAAATGTCTGCTCTTCCCAAAATACAACCAACTAATTGGTATTACCGCAAAAATGTAAGAGGAAAGTGGAAGGGGAAAAAGCAAGGAACTTTTCTGTCGGCCCTGCATTAAAGAACAAAATTGGTTAATGAAAATTGTGAAAACAAAAAACTATACCAGTTCAATTTAAGGACCCAAAAATTGACAGCCGTGCCATATAGACTGCAAAATAGTTGGGAAGATATTTTTGCCATGCCGATTGCATGGCATATGGTTTATGAACTGATACGCAAAATGACACTGGGGTCAGTCGGGAAAGCAAAGGCTAGCCTTTTCAAACAGAAATTTGCATCCTAACTCCAAAACGATTTGGGACACTGTCAAGTCCATGGGAAACAAGCACCTCCTCCCAGCTGCCCACTGCACTGAGGCTAGGTAACACGGTCACCACCGATAAATCCATGATAATCGAAAATTGCAAAAAGCATTTCTCTACGGCTCGCCATGCTTTCCTCCTGGCTACCCCAACCCCTGCAAACAGCTCCGCCCACCCCACAGCTACTTGCTCAAGCCTCCCAGCTTCTCCTTCACCCAAATCCAGATAGCTGATGTTCTGAAAGAGCTACAAAACCTGGACCCCATACAAATCAGCTGGGCTAGACAATCTGGACCCTCTATTTCTAAAATTATCCGCCGCCATTGTTGCAACCCCTATTACCAGTCTGTTCAACCTCTCTTTCACATTTTCCAAGATCCCTAAAGATTGAAAAACTGCTGTGGTCATCCCCCTCTTCAAAAGGGGTGACACTCTAGACCCAAACTGTTATAGACCTATATCCATCCTGCCCTGAAGCTCTAAAGTCTTCGAAAGCCAAGTTAATAAATAGATCACTGACCATGTTGGAATTCCACCGCACCTTCTACGCTGTGCAATCCGGTTTCCGAGCTGGTCACGGGTGCATCTCAGCCACACTCAAGGTACTAAACGATCTCATAACTGCCATCGATAAAAGACAGTACTGTGCAGTCGTCTTCATTGATCTGGCCAAGGCTTTCGACTCTTTCGATCACCGTATTCTTATCGGCAGACTCAATAGTCTTGGTTTCTCAAATGACTGCCTTGCCTGGTTCACTAACTACTTCGCAGACAGTGTCCAGTCTGTCAAATCTGAGGGCCTGTTGTCCGGACATCTGGAAGTCTCTATGGGGGTACCACAGGTTTCAATTCTCGAGCCAACTCTTTTCTCTGTTTTTATCAATGATGCCGCTCTTGCTGCGGGTGATTCCCTGATCCACCTCTATGCAGATGAAACCATTCTGTATACATCTGGCCCTTCTTTGGACACTCCAAATGAACTTCGATGCCATACACCACTCCTTCTGTGGCCTCCAACTGCTCTTAAACGCTAGTAAAACCAAATGCATGCTTTTCAACTATTCGCTGCCAGCACCCGCCTGCTCGACTAGCATCACTACCCTGGATGGTTCTGACCTAAAATATGTGGACAACTACAAATACCTAGGTGTCTGGCTAGATTGAAAACTCTCCTTCCAGACTCACATTAAGCATCTCCAATCCAAAATCAAATTTAGAATCGGCTTTCTATTTCACAACAAAGCGTCCTTCACTCATGCCGCCAAACTTACCCTCGTAAAACGGACTATCCTACAGATTCTCGACTTCGGCGATATGACTGATTATTATACAAAAGTCTTGCAACCAACAGAATGCTATTTATATGGGGGATACCACCTTCCCAGCTCTGCAGATTTTGCTGCGAAGAGGCAGGATCATTAGATCATTTGTTTTACTGTCCAAATGTAGCGTCTTTTTGGTCACAGGTCCAGGAGTGGCTGCAGAATTGCAAAATTTACTTGGAGCTAACACTGCAGATAGCACTACTGGGCGATCTGAAAAGTCATAGTCAATCATTCAATAATAAAATTATACTTTTGTCAAAATAATATTCATTTTCAATTTACAATCTGTAGAAAAAATGAGAATAGGAAGGTTCAGAACTTTTGTGAAACATCTGCACAGTTGAAAAATATAGAAATCCAGTGTGGATGGTGTTAAGAGATAGAGGGGAGGGGTGGGATGGAAGTGAAGGTTGGGACTCATAACTACGAGATAACTAATGTAAAACATACTGTGCCCTTAAAACATATACGTGGTGCCTTGCAAAAGTATTCACCCCCTTGCCATTGTTCCTATTTTGATGCATTACAACATTGAAATGGAACCTTTGTTTGGATTTCATGTAATGGACAAACACAAAATAGTCCAAATTGGTGAAGTGAAATGAAAAATATATGGACATTTTGGGGATATAACGACGGAGTTTATCGAACAAAATGACCATTTGTGATGTTTCTGGGACATAATGGCGTGCCAACAGAAGAAGATCTTCAAATGTAAGGCATGAATTATATGGTTATTTCTGAGTTTTGTGTTGCGCCTGGCGGGTTGAAATGTGATTGTGTTTGTATGCGGGGTGCTGAATGATGGATGGAATGATGAATGGCGCTAAATACAGGGCAATTCGTTTGGGAAACCTGTTACAGTCTTCCAGAGATTTGAGACTGGGATGGAGGTTCACCTTCCAGCAGGACAATGACCCTAAGCTTACTGCTAGAGAAACACTCGAGTGGTTTAAAACCTGGGATAGGGGGCAGCATTTTCACGTTCGGATGAAAAGCGTGCCCAGAGTAAACTGCCTGCTACTCAGGCCCAGAAGCTAATATATGCATATTATTAGTAGATTCGGATAGGACACACTCTGACGTTTCTGAAACTACTTGAATGATGTCTGTGAGTATAACAGAACTCATATGGCAGGCGAAAACCTGAGACAAATCCAACCAGGAATTGGGAAATCTGAGGTTTGTAGTTTTTTCAACTCATTGCCTATCGAATATACAGTGTCTATGGGGTCTATTGCACTTCCTAAGGCTTCCACTAGATGTAAAAAGACTAGATGTCAATGGAACCTTGTTTGAGGCTTCTACTGTGAAAGGGGAGAGAATGAGAGCTGTTTCAATCAGATGTCTGGCAGAAGGCCATGAGCTGAACATGCGTGCGCCCGTGAGAGCGACCTGCGTTCCATTGCATTTCTAAAGGAATTCTCCGGTTGGAATATTATTGAAGATTTATTTTAAAAACATCCCAAAGATTGATTCTATACATCGTTTGACATGTTTCTACGAACTGTAATATAACTTTTTGAACTTTTCATCTGAACTTTCGCCTGGACTTGCCCGCGCCTCGTGAGTTTGGATTTGTGAACTAAACTCCCTCACAAAAGGAGGTGTTTGGACATAAATTATGGACTTTATTGAACAAAACCAACATTTATTGTGGAACTGGGATTCCTGGGAGTGCATTATGATAAAGATCATCAAAGGTAAGTGAATATTTATATTGCTATTTCTGACTTTTACTGACTCCACCACATGGCGGGTATCTGTATGGCTTGTTTTTGTGTCTGAGCGCTGTACTCAGACTATTGCATGGTTTGCTTTTTCCGTAAAGCTTTTTTGAAATCTGACACAGTGTTTGCATTAACCTGTTGCGTCGAGCCATCCCGGATCCGGGATCGTGAATACAGCCTCAAGCTCATTACCATAACGCAACGTTAACTATTCATGAAAATCGCAAATGAAATGAAATTAATATGCTAGCTCTCAAGCTTAGCCTTTTGTTAATAACACTGTCATCTCAGATTTTCTAAATATGCTTCTCAACCATTGCAAAATAAGCATTTGTGTAACAGCTAGCGCTGTTAGCGTAGCATGCTAGCGTAGCATTTAGCATTAGCAGGCAACATTTTTACAAAAACCAGAAAATCATTCAAATAAAATCATTACCTTTGAAGAACTTCAGATGTTTTCAATGAGGAGACTCTCAGTTAGATAGCAAATGCTCAGTTTTTCCAGAAATATTATTTGTTTGGTGCGTCACGTTTGGCTACCAAAACAAAACAAAAATTCAGTCTTCAAAACGTCAAACTTTTTTCAAAATTAACTCCATAATATCAACTGAAACATGGCAAACGTTGTTTAGGACCAATCCTCAAGGTGTTTTTCACATATCTCTTCATGATATATCGTTCGTTGAAAGCCTCCTCTCTCCTCTCAATCACTGGATGAATGCAGCTCTGACACAGCGGCTGGATTAACAAGAAGTTAAGCTTTATTTTGAACACGTATATTTTCAAGAATGTTAAATATTTGAGAGTATTATTTTTTTATTGTTGGCCAGGTGGGACGCATCCCAACTACCCTAGAGAGGTCTATGGGACGCTAGCATCCCAACTACCCTAGAGAGGTCTATGGGACGCTAGCATCCCAACTACCCTAGAGAGGTCTATGGGACGCTAGCATCCCAACTACCCTAGAGAGGTCTATGGGACGCTAGCATCCCAACTACCCTAGAGAGGTCTATGGGACGCTAGCATCCCAACTACCCTAGAGAGGTCTATGGGACGCTAGCATCCCAACTACCCTAGAGAGGTCTATGGGACGCTAGCATCCCAACTACCCTAGAGAGGTCTATGGGACGCTAGCATCCCAACTACCCTAGAGAGGTCTATGGGACGCTAGCATCCCAACTACCCTAGAGAGGTCTATGGGACGCTAGCATCCCAACTACCCTAGAGAGGTCTATGGGACGCTAGCATCCCAACTACCCTAGAGAGGTCTATGGGACGCTAGCATCCCAACTACCCTAGAGAGGTCTATGGGACGCTAGCATCCCAACTACCCTAGAGAGGTCTATGGGACGCTAGCATCCCAACTACCCTAGAGAGGTCTATGGGACGCTAGCATCCCAACTACCCTAGAGAGGTCTATGGGACGCTAGTTGAGACGCTATTGTTGGCCAGGTGGGACGCATCCCAACTACCCTAGAGAGGTCTATGGGACGCTAGCATCCCAACTACCCTAGAGAGGTCTATGGGACGCTAGTTGAGACGCTATTGTTGGACAGGTGGGACGCATCCCAACTACCCTAGAGAGGTCTAAAGGCTAATTGATCATTAGCAAACCCCCTTTGCAGTTATGTTAGCACCGCTGAAAATTGTTTTCTGGTTAAAAAAGCAATAAAACTGGCATTCTTTAGACTAGTTGAATATCTGGAGCATCAGCATTTGTGGGTTTGATTACAGGCTCAACAGGGCCAGAAAACAAAGAACTTTCTTCTGAAACTCGTCAGTCTATTCTTGTTCTGAGAAATGAAGGCTATTCTATGTGAGAAATTGCCAATATACTGAAGATCTCGTACAACGTTGTCTACTACTCCCTTCACAGAACAGCGCAACCTGGCTCTAACCAGAATAAAAAGAGGAGTAGGAGGCCCCGGTGCACAACTGAGCAAGAGGACAAGTACGTTAGTGTCCAGTTTGAGAAACAGCCGCTTCACAAGTCCTCAACTGGCAGCTTCATTAAATAGTACACGCAAAACATCAGTCTCAACGTCAATAGTGAAGAGGCGACTCCGGGATGCTGGCCTTCTAGGCAGAGTTGCAAAGAAAAAGCCATATCTCAGACTGACCAATACAATTAAAGATTAAGATGGGCAAAATAACACAGACACTAGACCGAGGAACTCTGCCTAGAAGGCCAGCATCCCAGAGTCATCTCTTTACTGTTGATGTACATTTTATGTACTTACATTTTATGGACGCAGTCTATTTCACAATAGTTTATATTTTATTTGTATGAAAGACTTGTCCTCCCCTCAACCTCTCCCATATCTTTATGATTTATATTTGCAAACTGTATTTTTTCAAAAAAAGTTCTTACCTTCTTTGGGATCAGAGTCCCTTCCACGAGACTGTTGAGCGAATGTAGGCTAATGCAATTATCATGAGGTTGTAAGTAACAAGAACATTTCCCAGGACATAAACATATCTGATATTGGCTGAAAGCTTAAATTCAGCCAATGCACGGTCCAATTTACAGTAGCTATTACAGTAAAAGAATAACATGAAAAAAGAATAACATGCTATTGTTTGAGGAGAGTGCACAGTTTGGATCTATTGTGATATGCATATCCTTGCTTCAGGGCCTGAGTTACATGCAGTTAAGATTTGGATATGTCGTTTTAGGTGAATATTTAAAGAAAGAATACCATGCATGCTATTGTTTGAGGAGAGTGCACAGTTTTGATCTATTGTAAAATATTCTCCATCTTTCCTTTCACATTTCCACAAACTTAAAATTGTTTCCTTTGAAATGGTGCCAAGAATATGCAATGTCTATATTTCTGATCAATTTGAAGTTATTTTATTGGACATATTTCTTTGCTTTTCTTTCAAAAACAAGGTCATTTCTAAGTGACCCCAAACGTTTGAATGGTAGTGTATATAGAATGTATATAGAATGTATAAACTGGAAATATTGTTCAATAGTTTGCTCCAATTGAGGGAAGATAGGTACAGTTGAAGTCAGAAGTTTTCATACACCTTCGCCAAATACATTTAAACTCAGTTTTTCACAATTCTTGACATTTAGTCCTAGTAAAAATTCCCTGTCTTATGTCAGTTAGGATCACCACTTTTATTTTAAGAATGTGAAATGTCAGAATAATAGTAGAGAGAATGATTTATTTCAGCTTTTATTTCTTTCATCACATTTCCAACGGGTCAGAAGTTTACATACACTCAATTAGTTGGGTCAAACTTGGGTCAAATGTTTCGGGTAGCCTTCCACAAGCTTCCCACAATAAGTTGGGTGAATTGTGGCCCATTCCTCCTGACAGAGCTGGTGTAACTGAGTCAGGTTTGTCAGCCTCCTAGCTCGCAAACGCCTTTTCAGTTCTGCCCACAAATGTTCTATAGGATTGAGGTCAGGGCTTTGTGATGACCACTCCAATACCTTGACTTTGTTGTCCTTAAGCCATTTTGCCACAACTTTGGAAGTATACTTGTGTTCATTGTCCATATGGAAGACCCATTTGCGACCAAGCTTGAACTTCCTGACTGATGTCTTGAGATGTTGCTCCCTCATGATGCCATCTATTTTGTGAAGTGCGCCAGTCCCTCCTGCAGTAAAGCACCCCCACAACATGAGGCCACCACCCCCATTCTTCATGGTTGGGATGGTGTTCTTCGGCCTGCAGGGCTCCCTCTTTTTCCTCCAAACAGACCAGGGGAAATTTATCCAAAAAGTATGATCTTTATCCCCATGTGCAGTTGCAAACCATAGTCTGGCTTTTTATGGCGGTTTTGGAGCAGTGGCTTCTTTCTTGCTGAGCGGCCTTTCAAGTCATCTCGATACAGGACTCGTTTAACTGTGGATGTAGATACTTTTGTACCTGTTTCCTCCATCATCTTCACAAGGTCCTTTGCTGTTGTTCTGGGATTGATTTGCACTTTTTGCACCAAAGTACGTTCATCTCTAGGAGACAGAATGCGTCTCCTTCCTGAGCGGTATGGCAGCTGTGTGGTCCCATGGTATTCATACTTGCGTACTATTGTTGTACAGGTGAATGTGGTATCTTCAGGCTTTTGGAAATTGCTCCCAAGGATGAACCAGACTTGTGGAGGTCTACAAATACTTTTCTGAGGTCTTGGCTGATTTCTTTTGATTTTCCCATGATGTCAAGCAAAGAGGCACTGAGTTTAAAGGTAGGCCTTGAAATACATCCACAGGTACACCTCCAATTGACTCGAATGATGTCAATTAGCCTATCAGAAACTTCTAAAGCCATGACATAATTTTCTGTAATTTTCCAAGCTGTTTAAAGGCTCAGTCAACTTAGTGTATGTGAACTCCTGACCCACTGGAATTGTGATACAGTGAATTATAAGTGAAATAATCTGTCCATAAACAATTGTTGGAAAAAATACTTGTGTCATGCACAAAGCAGATGTCCTAACCAACTTAGTAAAACTATAGTTTGTTAAGAAATATGTGGAGTGGTTGAAAAACAAATTTTAGTGACTCCAACCTAAGTGTATGTAAACTTCCGACTTCAACCTCCTCCCTAAGTTTGTTTTACTCACTGCTTTAGCACATGCCGCCAACCCTGATGTCCTTGCCGTGTCTGAATCCTGGCTTAGGAAGGCAACTTAAAATTCTGAGATTTCCATACCCAACTACAACATTTTCCGACAAGATAGAACTGCCAAAGGGGGAGGAATGGCAATATACTGCAGAGATAGCTGCAAAGTTCTGTCATACTTTCCAGGTCTATGCCCAAACAGTTCGAGCTTCTAATTTTAATTTTACAAATTAATCTCTCCAGAAATAAGTCTCTCACTTTGCCGCCTGTTATAGATCCCCCTCAGCTTCCAGCTGTGCCCTGGACACCACATGTGAATTGATTGCCCCCATCTAACTTCAGAGTTCGTTCTGTTAGGTGACCTAAACTGGGATATGCTTAACACCCCAGCAGTCCTACAATCTAGGCTAGATGCCCTCAATCTCACACAAATCATCATTGACGTTGAAGTTGACCCCCTCATCACTGTCAAACGCTCCCTAAAACACTTCTGTGAGCAGGCCTTTCTAATCGACCTGGCCCGGGTATCCTGGAAGGACATTGACCTCATCCCGTAATTTGAGGATGCCTGGTCATTCTTTAAAAGTAACTTCCTCACCATTTTAGATAAGCATGCTCCGTTCAAAAAATGCAGAACTAAGAACAGATACAGCCCTTGGTTCACCCCAGACCTGACTGCCCTCGACCAGCACAAAAACATCCTGTGGCGGACTGCAATAGCATCGAATAGTCCCCGTGATATGCAACTGTTCAGGGAAGTCCGGAACCAATACACGCAGTCAGTCAGGAAAGCTAAGGCCAGCTTCTTCAGGCAGAAGTTTGCATCCTGTAGCTCCAACTCCAAAAAGTTCTGGGACACTGTGAAGTCCATGGAGAACAAGAGCACCTCCTCCCAGCTGCCCACTGCACTGAGGCTAGGTAACACGGTCACCACTGATAAATCCATGATTATCGAAAACTTCAATAAGCATTTCTCAACGGCTGGCCATGCCTTCCGCCTGGCTACTTCAACCTCGGCCAACAGCTCCGCCCCCCCCCCGCAGCTCCTCGCCCAAGCCTCTCCAGGTTCTCCTTTACCCAAATCCAGATAGCAGATGTTCTGAAAGAGCTGCAAAACCTGGACCCGTACAAATCAGCTGGGCTTGACAATCTGGACCATCTATTTCTGAAACTATCTGCCACCATTGTCGCAACCCCTATTACCAGCCTGTTCAACCTCTCTTTCATATCGTCTGAGATCCCCAAGGATTGGAAAGCTGCCTCAGTCATCCCCCTCTTCAAAGGGGGAGACACCCTGGACCCAAACTGTTACAGACCTATATCCATCCTGCCCTGCCTATCTAAGGTCTTCGAAAGCCAAGTCAACAAACAGGTCACTGACCATCTCGAATCCCACCGTACCTTCTCCGCTGTGCAATCTGGTTTCCGAGCCGGTCATGGGTGCACCTCAGCCACACTCAAGGTACTAAACGATATCATAACCGCCATCGATAAAAGACAGTACTGTGCAGCCGTCTTCATCGACCTTGCCAAGGCTTTCGACTCTGTCAATCACCATATTCTTATCGGCAGACTCAGGAGCCTCGGTTTTTCGGATGACTGCCTTGCCTGGTTCACCAATTACTTTGCAGACAGAGTTCAGTGTGTCAAATCGGAGGGCATGCTGTCCGGTCCTCTGGCAGTCTCTATGGGGGTGCCACAGGGTTCAATTCTCGGGCCGACTCTTTTCTCTGTGTATATCAATGATGTTGCTCTTGCTGCGGGCGATTCCCTGATCCACCTCTACGCAGACGACACCATTCTATATACTTTCGGCCCGTCTTTGGACACTGTGCTATCTAACCTCCAAACAAGCTTCAATGCCATACAACACTCCTTCCGTGGCCTCCAACTGCTCTTAAACGCTAGTAAAACCAAATGCATGCTTTTCAACCGGTCGCTGCCTGCACCCGCATGCCTGACTAGCATCACCACCCTGGATGGTTCCGACCTAGAATATGTGGACGTCTATAAGTACCTAGGTGTCTGGCTAGACTGCCACCTCTCCTTCCAGACTCATATCAAACATCTCCAATCGAAAATCAAATCAAGAGTCTGCTTTCTATTCCGCAACAAAGCCTCCTTCACTCACGCCGCCAAGCTTACCCTAGTAAAACTGACTATCCTACCGATCCTCGACTTCGGCGATGTCATCTACAAAATGGCTTCCAACACTCTACTCAGCAAACTGGATGCAGTCTATCACAGTGCCATCCATTTTGTCACTAAAGCACCTTATACCACCCACCACTGCGACTTGTATGCTCTAGTCGGCTGGCCCTCGCTACATATTCGTCGCCAGACCCACTGGCTCCAGGTCATCTACAAGTCCATGCTAGGTAAAGCTCCGCCTTATCTCAGCTCACTGGTCACGATGGCAACACCCATCCGTAGCACGCGCTCCAGCAGGTGTATCTCACTGATCATCCCTAAAGCCAACACCTCATTTGGCCGCCTTTCGTTCCAGTACTCTGCTGCCTGTGACTGGAACGAATTGCAAAAATCGCTGAAGTTGGAGACTCTTATCTCCCTCACCAACTTCAAACATCAGCTATCTGAGCAGCTAACCGATCGCTGCAGCTGTACATAGTCTATTGGTAAATAGCCCACCCTTTTTCACCTACCTCATCCCCATACTGTTTTTATTTATTTACTTTTCTGCTCTTTTGCACACCAATATCTCTACCTGTACATGACCATCTGATCATTCATCACTCCAGTGCTAATCTGCAAAATTGTAATTATTTGCCTACCTCCTCATGCCTTTTGCACACATTGTATATAGACTCCCCCTTTGTTTTCTACTGTGTTATTGACTTGTTAATTGTTTACTCCATGTGTAACTCTTTGTTGTCTGCTCACACTGCTATGCTTTATCTTGGCCAGGTCGCAGTTGCAAATGAGAACTTGTTCTCAACTAGCCTACCTGGTTAAATAAAGGTGTTCTCAACTAGCCTACCTGGTTAAATAAAGGTGAAATAAAAAAATAAATAAAATAAAAATAAAATACAATTGCATCCTGTAGCTCTAACTCCAAAACGTTTTGGGACACTGTCAAGTCCATGGAGAACAAGAGCACCTCCTCCCAGCTGCCCACTGCACTAAGGCTAGGTAACAAGGTCACCACCGATAAATCCATGATAATCGAAAATTGCAATAAGCATTTCTCTACGGCTGGCCATGCTTTCCTCCTGGCTACCCCAACCCCGGCCAACAGCTCTGCACCCCCCGCAGCTACTTGCCCAAGCCTCCCCAGCTTCTCCTTCACCCAAATGCAGATAGCAGATGTTCTGAAAGAGCTGCCAAACCTGGACCCCGTACAAATCGCTGGGGTTAGACAATCTAGACCCTCTCTTTCTAAAAGTATCTGCCGCCATTGTTGCAACCCCTATTACCAGTCTGTTCAACCTCTCTTTTGTATCGTCTGAGATCCCTAAAGATTGGAAAGCTGCCACGGTCATCCCCCTCTTCAAAGGGGATGACACTCTAGACCCAAACTGTTTTAGACCTTACAGACAGAGAGGTCCAGCCCACATTTTTTGTACAGACTACAATGATGACTCCTAAAATTGTCCGCTGTGATAAAACGTATCGCTGAATGGTAGACTGTGTCCAAGGGTTTTAAAACAGAGGTTGCCACATGCATGTAAACACCAAAACCAAAATCCAATACAGGGCGAAGCATTGTTTGAACAATCTCTCTCCCATTTTTTATTTCTTCCACAAAACAGAATGATCAACGGTGTCAAATGTCTTTCACAGGTCAATGAACAAGGCAGCAAAGCTCTTTTTAGCATCCAAGGCATTGACAAGATCATTAACAAACTAGCGTGGTTGGTGTGGTAGTACTAGGCCTAAACCCTGACTGGTTAATATTAAGAATACAATTATCAGATAAAAAGGAACAAAGTTGTACATTAACCAAGGATTTAAGGATCTTAGCTGAGCAAGTCTTGAAATGGGGTGATTATCAAGGCACAAGGCGAGACCCAGATACAGACACAGGAGGCAGATGGTTGGAGTCTTACATTGTTTATTAATCCAAAAGGAGTAAGCAAGAGAATGGTTGTGGACAGGCAAAAAGGTCAAAACCAGAGTCCAGGAGGTACAGAGTAGCAAGCTCGTGGTCAAGACAGGCAGAGTGGTCAGGCAGGCAGGTACAAAGTCCAGAAACAGTCAAGAGTAAACTGGGAGGACTAGAAAAAGGAGAACGGGGAAAAGACGCTATTTGACTTGACTAAACATACAAGACGAACTAGCACAGAGAGACAGGAAACACAGGGATAAATACACTGGGGAAAATAAGCAACACCTGGAGGGGGTGGAGACAATCACAAGAACAGGTGAAACAGATCAGGTTGTGATCATTCGTATCCCCACCCTTATGCAGTGGCAGCACATACACGGATTTCCATGCTTTTGGAACACTTCCTGGTAACAATGTTAAATAAAACATGTGGTCTACTGAGCCAGTAATAAGGGCAGCTGCACACTTCAGCAGACCAGGATCCAAATGATCAACCCCTGTGGATTTTATCATGTCTAATTGTTAACAAAGCATCCTTGGACTTCTTTATCAGTGAATTTCCAAAAAACACAACTCCAGACCAGCATTTTCAGTGTCATTCTACATCATCTACATCCAAACGACTCTTTTCAAGAGCTGGCTTTGAAATACATTCAAATATAAAGGCTGCATGGATAAAGTGGTGATTTAAATGCATTCATGATATCCATTTTGTCAGTAATAGGGCCAGAATCTAAATTAATGTCTTTGGGGAGAGAAGAGGAGACACAACCCTTCAGTGATTTAACAGCTTTCCAGAATTTAGCTGGGTTCCCTGTACATTCAGATAGTGTATTAACATAATAATCTGATTTAGCTTTTTTTTTTTAACTCATTTGACATTTCTCGATTACCTGAAAGAGTCTGGGCCCCAAGTCTGTGAATCTAGTTTTGGCCCAGGCAGCATCTCTGTTGTGTATGACTTCAGATAGCTCTGGACTGAATCAAGGGCAAGACTGATTTTTAATTCTACAGTTTTGTAAAGGGAGCGTGTTTATCTACAACACAATTGAAAACATTTGTGAAGTGGTTCAGAGCTAAATCTGGGTCAGGTATAGGTGCAATACAATTAAAGTCACCAAAATATTATGTTGTTATTATCTATGCATAGTCACTTGAATAACTCTACCTACATGTACATATTACCTCAACTAACCGGTGCACCCTGCACATTGTACCTCCCTGTACATAGTTAGGATCACATACAATTCATCACGGCATGGACTCTACAAGGTGTCGAAAGCGTTCCACAGGGATGCTGGCCCATGTTGACTCCAATGCTTCCCACAAATGTACAAAGTGTTGAGCGTGATAGACCCAGCAGCGTTGCAGTTCTTGACACAAACTGGTGAGCCTGGCACCTACCACCATATCCCGTTCAAAGGCACTTAAGATAAATGTTTTGTCTTGCCTATTTAACCTCTGAATGGCACACACACAATCCATATCTCAAATCTCAATTGTCTCAAATCTTAAACATCCATCTTTAACCTGTCTCTTTCCCTTCACCTACACTGACTGAAGTGGATTTATCAAGTGACATCAATCAGGGATCATAGCTTTCACCTACAGTCTTAATGTTTTGTACACTCATTTTATAGGCAACACATTTGGGACATACCCTACATCTCAGGAATATTGATAGTGATCTAAGCATTATTATGATAAAAACACATTACCCTCCTTAGATACAGAATCAAGTATCACAGAATCATCAAGGTACTTCCTTGAGTGGAGATACTTCCTTGAGTGTATTAGTTTAAAAGCAGACACCTGCTGCCTCACGGTATCAGTAGGAACAGGAAGAGTACCTGTTCAGGTGGACCAGGACGACTCGTTACTAGAACCATCATGGCACTCCAATGGGTGAAGCCGTGGATCGCTCTGGTCTTCGGACTATCTGCTGCACATTCTGAGACTGGTAAGAAAAGATATGATGAAATACATTTTAATATCACTTTAGGATAAGTCATGTAGCCTAGTTGAGGAACTAAAGAGGAGCTGGGTTAGAAGGAAAATAAGACTTGTTCCCTGTCTATTTCCAGTTATGATTCCAGACATGACTTCCATTGGGAGTCTATATGATTCCAAACTGCAAATCGTATCAGGTAATTTGTGTTGTTGAATATATGTCACCAAATACTCAAATATCTATATTCTACTCTACTGTTATATTATACATCTTATATTCAGACATGAATGGTGCAACTATACTGTACATTTCCCCCCATGCAGCAGGAGTGAGTCCCACTCATAACGGGCAGGTCTGCAGCACATGGGGTAACTACCACTACAAAACCTACGATGGAGACCTCTTCCAGCTGCCCTACACCTGTAACTATGTGCTGTCGTCATTGTGTAAGAGCAGCAGCGGCTACGAGGCCTTTAACATTCAGCTGCAGCGCGGGGAGGTAGATGGGCTGCCCACCATCACCAAGGTATTCCTTTGTGATCAGTCATTTGATTGCTTTAAATTTCACTATTGATAAATTTTTGTAAATTTCACTATTGATAATTTTTTTTTTTTTTTAAATTGCACTATTGATGAATTGCTTTTAAATTTCACTATTGGCTAATTGTTTTTAAATTGCAGTATTGATTAATTGTTTTTAAATTGCACTATGATCTTAATGGAAGGTGACCTTGAGGGTCCTGAAAGGCGTCTGTCAAATAAAACGTCCTATTATTATTATTATTAAGGTTTCTTTGAAGCTGGATGGAACCTTCGTGGAGCTGGCCAACGGTAACATCAGCGTCAACGGATTACAGTGAGTTCCCAGTCTAGTCAACAATGGATCTCAGATGTGGAAAACCATTGGCTCTTAGATGTGTAAAATACATAGTAATACAGGAAGTAAATGATACGGGGGGTTTGTAATCACTTAAATACATCCAATGGGATTCATTTTATTCAGAGATCACTCTTTTTTTTGTTTAGTTTAATTGAGTTTATCAAATGTAATGGGGGAAAAAGAATGGAAAGTATTTGATTTTTCACTTCATTCAGTTGCTACATTTGTGCAAAGACTTGAGGTAAAATTCATAACAAGTTTTATAAAAAATGCATTAATGTCATGGATGCAGTGTTGCATCATGATTTATCTCATCTTGAGATGAATCTTTTGCTGTTTTAACATAATCTACATAATGTCAGTTTCAACGGGCAACAGTGAGTTCATCAGTGATCTAAAAGCATTCAGAGGTCAAACTCTTATTCTGAAGTTTAGTTGATGTGCATTTCCAGATGAAAGTTACCAAGCTGAAATTCCATTTGATGAAATCCTATACAGACATTATTACCTGGTACAGTCTCAACAGGGGAGGAAGAAAAATACAAAGTAAATCCTTTAAAGGACCATTTTGACCCTTGTTGGAATACAGACTCTCCTCTCTGATGAACACTATTGTTTTGTCCCTCTAGGGTCACCATACCGTTTGGTCAGTTTAACGTCTTCATTGAGAGGACCGTTTCCTATGTGAAGATCACAGCCAAGCTGGGGTTAGTCATCATGTGGAATGAAGATGATTCCCTCTGGGTATGTGTTTAGTTTGCTTACTCATTTCCATACGTCTTCTGTTACACTACAGTGATATGTGGTTGTTTCACCTACTTTGGTTCAATACACTGATTGTAAATCACCCTTGATGAGAGTCTCTGCTAAATGTCAAATGTAAATGTGATGCTTTTCTGCAATATTCTGGTCCTGATGAAAATGGTCTGTAGTTAGCTAGTGACTGTAGGGAACATCAGTGTTAGGGGAACTGTTGGGATAAGAGTGGAAACATCAGTCTTAACCTCTGATGGGATAAGAGTGGGAACATCAGTGTTAGGGGAACTGTTGGGATAAGAGTGGGAACATCAGTGTTAGGGGAACTGTTGAGATATGAGTGGGAACATCAGTGTTAACCTCAGATGGGATATGAGTGGGAACATCAGTGTTAGGGGAACTGTGGGGATAAGAGTGGGAACATCAGTGTTAGGGGAACTGTGGGGATAAGAGTGGAAACATCAGTCTTAACCTCTGATGGGATAAGAGTGGGAACATCAGTGTTAGGGGAACTGTTGGGATAAGAGTGGGAACATCAGTGTTAGGGGAACTGTTGGGATAAGAGTGGAAACATCAGTCTTAACCTCTGATGGGATAAGAGTGGGAACATCAGTGTTAGGGGAACTGTTGGGATAAGAGTGGGAACATCAGTGTTAGGGGAACTGTGGGGATAAGAGTGGAAACATCAGTGTTAACCTCTGATGGGATAAGAGTGGGAACATCAGTGTTAGGGGAACGGTTGGGATAAGAGTGGAAACATCAGTGTTAGGGGAACTGTGGGGATAAGAGTGGGAACATCAGTGTTAGGGGAACTGTGGGGATAAGAGTGGAAACATCAGTGTTAGGGGAACTGTGGGGATAAGAGTGGGAACATCAGTGTTAACCTCAGATGGGATAAGAGTGGGAACATCAGTGTTAACCTCAGATGGGATAAGAGTGGGAACATCAGTGGTAACCTCTGATGGGACAGGACAGACCAATAATCAATCTATATTTCTGCACGGTTACATACAGCATTGTCTCACTATCTATTGACATTGTAGTGAGTAAATACTGTATGCATTATCGTTCCCCTTCGTGTGTACGTAAATTACCCCAGTGTACTCAGACATCATAACCTCAGACTGAAACTAACTTGCAAAGCAGACAGACCAGTTTTCAGACAACTCACATTCAATTTAATGACGAAAACATCATCAATGTGATGTTTCATTTTGTTATTTTCCAAAAATGCACACAAGAAAATACAAAACATGATGAGAGTTTAAAAGATTTGAACAACGTTTTTAATTTTTTTATTTAACCTTTATTTAAAAAGGCAAGTCAGTTTTCCAAAAAGAACAAATTATTATTTACAATGACGGCCTACCCTGGCCAAACCCGGATGACACTGGACCAATTGTGCGCTGCCCTATGGGACTCCCAATCACAGCCGGTTGTGATACAACCTGGAAACACGATGAGAGTTTAAAAGGTTTTAACAACATGATGAGAGTTTAAATGGTTTTATTAAAAGGTTTTAAAGTGTAGAGTGCATGTGCAGGAGAGGTAGAAAACAGAGAGGATTGTAAGACACCTCCCCTGTCAGATGTTTATAAAACACAAACCAACAAAAAATAGAATCCTGATTATTAAAACAGAGAAACAATTAGTGATATGTACCCTTTAAAAAAAATGTAGGTATCTAATGCTCTGTTTTGATCCTATCTGTACATTCCTAGCCTGAAAAACAGTGCCTTTTGTGCTAACATCACACTCCTTGTACTCAGTGTCATTCTATTGGTCGCACACACATATTTAGCAGATGTTATTGCGGAAGTAGCGAAATGCTTGTAGCACAGGGGGTGGAATGTTATTATAAACAGACTGGTACCGAGGCTAGAACAAGGAGTGGAATGTTAGCATAAAGAGACTGGTACCAAGGCTAGAACAAGGAGTGGAATGTTAGCATAAGGAGACTTGTACCCAGGCTAGAACAAGGAGTGGAATGTTAGGATAAACAGACTTGTACCGAGGCTAGAACAAGGAGTGGAATGTTAGCATAAACAGACTTGTACCGAGGCTGGAACAGACTAATCTCAGGATGAAGAATGTGACATGTCAGTACAAATGAACTGCTGCAGGTGCATGGCCAGCTAGCTGTATGTGAAATGTACATATATATGAACTGCTGAAGGTGCATGGCCAGCTAGCTGTATGTGAAATGTACATATATATGAACTGCTGAAGGTGCATGGCCAGCTAGCTGTATGTGAAATGTACATATATATCAACTGCTGTAGGTGCATGGCCAGCTAGCTGTATGTGAAATGTACATATATATGAACTGCTGTAGGTGCATGGCCAGCTAGCTGTATGTGAAATGTACATATATATGAACTGCTGTAGGTGCATGGCCAGCTAGCTGGATGTGAAATGTACATATATATGAACTGCTGTAGGTGCATGGCCAGCTAGCTGTATGTGAAATGTACATATATATGAACTGCTGTAGGTGCATGGCCAGCTAGCTGTATGTGAAATGTACATATATATGATCTGCTGTAGGCGCCTCAACAGCTAGCTTGCAATGCATTAACCCTCAGTCATCTTCCATTGGTTTTATAGGTGGAGCTGGATTCAAAGTTCCAGAATCATACATGTGGGCTGTGTGGAGACTTCAACGGAGTCCAGAACGAGTTCAATAGGAAGGGTAAACAAAATCACCAAATATCTTAGAGGGATGGATACGCTCCTGTTCTGTTTATGAATGTGTGGGTTCAATCTATGGGTTAGGAAGGGGTTATAAAGTATTTTTCTAGGTACCATTTTAAGAAAGGGTTATCAAAAAACACATGATGACAGAGACTGTTTGTAAGGGGAAATAAACAGGTAAGATAAAACTATGTTTCTTTTCCCACAGATGATTATCTGAAGATAATCGACTATGCTGATATTTCGAAGATGAATGGCCCAACAGAAACCTGTACAGAAATCCCTGTTCACACTGAGAAGTGTGAAGACCAGGTATTTACAAGTCTAGAGCTGAGCTGAACATTTAAGATTTCTTATTCATTACATTTAAACATGACTGTTAGTTTAAAATATCACCATGGCTGACATTTGATCAGTACATAATCTCTGTTGCCTCTAGTAATTCTTCTTCTTCTTCATCCTTTCAGACCAAACTTTGTAAGCAGCTTCTCACCAGTCTTGCCTTCAGTAGCTGTAAGGACCTGATTGCCACAGACTCCTTCATCAAGGCCTGTGCAGAAGACATGTGTCACTGTGGCAACAGCAGCAGCAGTGTCACTTGCGCCTGTCCCACCATGTCAGAGTACTCCCGCCAGTGTGCTCACGCAGGGGGGAAACCCCAGGAGTGGAAGACCGACCAGTTCTGCTGTAAGGGAATCTTTTTTGCATTACACATCCTTTTTGTTTTTATACTGGATTGTTTGTTTGTATTGCTCTGTTGGTAGTTTGGATGTGGGTAAAAGAAGACTCAGCCACAGTTATATTGTAACTCAAAGTAAACGCTTGACATGAAATAATGCTTTGCCTTAGGTAATCTATAGTGTCTTCTTCTTTGACATGCTTGTATTTACATTTATGTGACTGACAACTGAGGAGCAAATCCCAATTTTCACTTCCAATGATATCAATAGAAGAATACGTGAAAATGTGAAGTAATGAAGCCTCAGAAACAGATCTGTGACTCTGGTTATTTGTGTTGAGCAGTGAAGACGTGTCCTTTAAGCATGCAGTACCAGGAGTGTGGTAGTCCCTGCACTGATACCTGCTCTAACCCAAAGAGGAACCAGCATTGTGAGGAACACTGCACCGACGGATGCTTCTGCCCTGCTGGTACATGCACTCATTACTGAATACAACATCATATATCAGCTATGTAACTATTTTAAAGTAGCTGAATACAACATTATATATCAGCTATGTAACTATTTTAAAGTAGCTGAATACAACATTATATGTCAGCTATGTAACTATTTTAAAGTAGCTGAATACAACATTATATATCAGCTATGTAACTATTTTAAAGTAGCTGAATACAACATCATATGTCAGCTATGTAACTATTTTAAAGTAGCTGAATACAACATTATATGTCAGCTATGTAACTATTTTAAAGTAGCTGAATACAACATTATATGTCAGCTATGTAACTATTTTAAAGTAGCTGAACACAACCGATGATGCCCTGATGCAGAGGTGCACCACAGGTCCCAGAGTGGTGGGGCAAATTGTTTTGGGGCCCGGAGCTTTTCCTAATCTGGTAACCTAACCCAGGTATACATCAGGACCCTATATGATCTGACAGTGATTAATAAGTAGTTGTGAAAATGTATTTTTATGGGCAATGATGGGTGTGGGACCAGATTTACATTTTCAGCAGATGCTCTTATCCAGAGAGACTTACAGGAACAGTTAGGGTAAGTGCCTTGCTCAAGGGCACACTGACAAGAGTTTTCACCTCGTCAGTTCGGGTATTCAAACCATTGACCTTTCAGTTACTAGTTCAATTGTCACGATCGTCGTCAGGGTGGAAATGACCGGACCAAGGTGCAGCGTGGTACATTTCTTTTTATTTATAAATGTCACCAACAAAACAAGGACATTACCGTGATGCTTCCGTCGACTATACAGGCCACTAACCAATACAACTACCCACAGCTAAGGTGGCAAAACAGGCTGCCTAAGTATATATCCGGCCAAAACATAGAAACAGAAAACATAGAAATAAAGAAACTAGAATGCCCACCCTAGTCACATCAATGCGCTTAACCAATAGGCTACCTGCCGCCTAGGTATTCAGATATTTTCGAAACAGGTCACATCGTTTTAAAGAAATTCTGGAAAAAATCCTGACCCTTGGGTGGATGAAAAACCTGTCAAACTTCAGCAACCTATTTTAAATCTTCTTTCCTGTACACAGACACAACCACAGTGATTGGACAACAGAACTCACAGGGCTGAGCTTAGCATCATATAGGCCTATACAACTGCAATTAAAAATTTACTCACACGGTCCATTTATGTAATCAGTTCTGTGTTGTTTGATTCATTTCAGTTAATCATTCTGGATTGAAAAGGTCAAGGTAGACTAGCCAGCCAGACCAAGTTTGAATATAACCTAAACCACATTACCATGTGGTTTACCCTGGTCAGAAGGGACAGGGACACATTACCATGTGGTTTACCCTGGTCAGAAGGGACAGGGACACATTACCATGTGGTTTACCCTGGTCAGAAGGGACAGGGACACATTACCATGTGGTTTACCCTGGTCAGAAGGGACAGGGATACATTACCACGTGGTTTACCCTGGTCAGAAGGGACAGGGACACATTACCATGTGGTTTACCCTGGTCAGAAGGGACAGGGACACATTACCACGTGGTTTACCCTGGTCAGAAGGGACAGGGCGCATTGGCTGTAGACTATGCAGCTCCAGGCAGCGGTTGTTATCGGTAACATAGTCAGACTGAGAAATCCTCTAGTTTTCTTCCCAGACAGTTTAAGTGTAGGCTGCTGAAACATTTCCGTGAAGAGTTCTTGCTTGGGTATGTCAGGAGTGATGTGTTATCATGTTTGCTTAAAACATACCGGAGGAAAGCGGAGCAGAGTTTTGCTAGATTATGTGATTTGCGCCTGACCTGCGCAACCTGTGATTTCTGTGAATCTGATTGGTCAAGACACAGAACAAAACGCACAGAACCTGCAGCACTTTGATTAAAATAATAGATAGGTTTACATGCGCAAGATGACAAATTGAGTCATACAGCTGCCCTTGTGAATTGATTGCCCCCCATCTAGCTTCAGAGTTCGTTCTGTTCGGTGACCTAAACTGGGATATGCTTAATTAACACCCCGGCAGTCCTGCAATCTAAGCTAGATGCCCTCAATCTCACACAAATCATCAAGGAACCCACCAGGTACAACCCTAAATCCGTAAACATGGGCACCCTCATAGACATAGACATCAACTTGCCCTCCAAATACACCTCTGCTGTCTTCAATCAGGATCTCACCGATCACTGTCTCATTGCCTGTATCTGCAATGGGTCCGCGGTCAAACGACCACCCCTCATCACTGTCAAACGCTCCCTAAAACACGTCTGCGAGCAGGCCTTTCTAATCGACCTGGCCCAGGTATCCTGGAAGGATATTGACCTCATCCCGTCAGTCGAGGATGCCTGGTCATTCTTTAAAAGTTATTTCCTCTCCATCTTAAATCAGCATGCCCCTTTCAAAAAATGCAGAACTAAGAACAGATACTGCCTTTGGTTCACTCCAGACCTGACTGCCCTCGACCAGAACAAAAACATCCTGTGGCGGACTGCAATAGCATCGAATAGTCCCCGCGATATGCAACTGTTCAGGTAAGTCAGGAACCAATACACACAGTCAGTCAGGAAAGCAAAGGCTAGCTATTTCAAGCAAAATGTAGCATCCTGTAGCTCTAACTACGAGTTTTGGGACACTGTAAAGTCCATGGATAACAAGAGCACCTACTCCCAGCTGCCCACTGCACTGAGGCTAGGTAACACGGTCACCACTGATAAATCCATGATAATCAAAAATGTCAATACGCATTTCTCAACGGCTGGCCATGCCTTCCTCCTGTCTACTCCAACCACGGCCAACAGCCCCCCCCCCCTGCAGCTACTCGCCCAAGCTTCCCCAGCTTCTCCTTCACCCAAATCCAGACAGTGCTGCAAAACCTGGACCCGTACAAATCAGCTGGGCTATTATCTACCTCACTTGCTTTGGGGCGGCAGGGTAGCCTAGTGGTAAGAGCGTTGGACTAGTAACCGGAAGGTTGCAACTTCAAACCCCCGAGCTGGTACAAATCTGTCGTTCTGCCCCTGAACAGGCAGTTAACCCACTGTTCCTAGGCCATCATTGAAAATAAGAATTTGTTCTTCACTGACTTGCCTAGTTAAATAAAGGTAAAATAAAATACAAATTCTGGACCCTCTCTTTCTAAAACTATCCGCCGCCATTGTTGCAACCCCTATTACTAGCCCGTTCAATCTCTCTTTCGTATCGTCCTAGATCCCTAAAGATTGGGAAAATGCCGCGGTCATCCCCCACTTCAAAGGGGGTGACACCCTAGACCCAAACTGTTACAGCTATATCCATCCTGCCCTGCCTATCTAAAGTCTTTTAAAGCCAAGTTAATAAACAGATCACTGACCATTTAGAATCCCACCGTACCTTCTCCGCTGTGCAATCCGGTTTCCGAGCCGGTCACGGGTACACCTCTGCCACGCTCAAGGTACTGAACGATATCATAATCGCCATCGATAAAAGTACTGTGCAGCCGTCTTCATAGATCTGGCCAAGGCTTTCGACTCTGTCAATCACCACATTCTTATCGGCAGACTCAATAGCCTTAATTTTTCTAATGACTGCCTCGCCTGGTTCACCAACTACTTTGCAGACAGCGTTCTGTGTGTCCAGACCTCTGGCAGTCTCTATGGGGGTACCACAGGGTTCAATTCTTGGGCCGACTCTTTTCTCTGTATATATCAATGATGTCTCTCTTGCTGCGGGAGATTCCTTGATCCACCTCTATGCAGACGACACCATTCTGTATACTTCTGGCCCTTCCTTGGACGCTGTGCTAACTAACCTCCAAACGAGCTTCAATGCCATACAACACTCCTTCCGTGTTCTCCAACTGCTCTTAAATGCTCGTAAAACCAAATGCATGCTTTTCAACCGTTCGCTGCCCGCACCCGCCCGACCGACTAGCATCACCACCCTGGACGGTTCCGACCTAGAATATGTGGACAACTATAAATACCTAGGTGTCTGGTTAGACTGTAAACTCTCCTTCCAGACTCATATTAAACATCTCCAATCCAAAATCAAATCTAGAATCGGCTTTCTACTTCGCAACAAAGCCTCCTTCAGTCACACTGCCAAACTTACCTGAGTAAAACGAACTATCCTACCGATCCTCGACTTCGGCGATGTCATCTACAAAATAGCTTCCAAAACTCTACTCAGCAAACTGGATGCAGTCTATCACAGTGCCATCCGTTTTGTTACCAAATCACCTTATACCACCCACCACTGCGACCTGTATGTTCTAGTCGGCTGGCCCTCGTTACATATTCGTCGCCAGACCCACTGGCTCCAGGTCATCTATAAGTCTATGCTAGGTAATGCTCCGCCTTATCTCAGTTCACTGGTCACGATAACAACACCCACCCGTAGCACACGTTCCAGCAGGTATATCTCATTGATCATCCCCAAAGCCAACACCACATTTGGCCACCTTTCCTTCCAGTTCTCTGCTAACAGTGACTGGAACGAATTGCAAAAATCGCAGAAGTTGGAGATGTTTTTTCCCCTCGCCAACTTTAAACATCAACTATCCGAGCAGCTAACCGATCGCTGCAGCTGTACATAGTTCATCTGTAAATAGCCCACCCAATTTACCTACCTCATCTCCATACTGTTTTTATTTTATTTACTTTTCTGCTCTTTTACACCCCAGTATCTCTACTTGCACATAATCATCTGCTCATTTATCACTCCAGTGTTAATCTGATAAATTGTAATAATTTATTCCTATGGCCTATTTATTGCCTCCTCATGCCTTTTGCACACACTATAAATATACTTTATTTCTTCTACTGTGTCATTGACTTGTTTATTGTGTTATTGGCGTGTTTATTGTTTACTCCATGTGTAACTCTGTGTAGTTGTCTGTGTCACACTGCTATGCTTTATCTTAGCCAGGTTGCAGTTGTAAATGAGAACTTGTTCTCAACTAGCCTACCTGGTTAAATAAAGGTGTTCTCAACTAGCCTACCTGGTTAAATAAAGGTGTTCTCAACTAGCCTACCTGGTTAAATAAAGGTTAAATAAAATAAATATACTTTTTTGTCAAGTCTCAAATTGCAAGTCACATGACTGGAGTCCACGTCCCTGTATTTTAAACCAGGAAGACTGAATTAAACCTCATGCCAGATATGTGCATAGCTGCAGGAAGTAGGGGTGTTGAGTGTCCTGCAGCACCTCCTAAAAAAATAATAATAAAAAATAAAAATTAAAAAAATAATGTACACTGGGCCTTTAATATAACATATTACATTTATTAGTAATGTCATTTATGGGATCAGGTGACTAAATGTATTGCTTTTAATGTAATTTACGGAATCAGTTGACTAAATGTGTTGAATGTAATTTAAGTGGTTTTAGTTGACTAAATATAATGTATTGAATGTAAGTCATGGGATCAGCTGGCTAAATGTATTGAATGTAAGTCATGGGATCAGCTGGCTAAATGTATTGAATGTCTTTCTCATAGGAACCGTGTTTGATGACATCACTCAGACTGGCTGTGTAGCTGTGAACCAGTGCTCTTGTCTCCACAACGGACAATCTTACCAGCCTGGACAATCATTCTCAAGAACATGCCACAAATGGTAAGACCTGCAATGCGTTTATATACACTGAATTGTTGTGTGTGATGATCCGGGTGTGATGAGCCGGATGTGTTGAGGCTAAACTGACTGTCTCTCTCCGTTAGTACCTGTATCCAAGGCCAGTGGAGCCAGATGTGTTGTGGCTAAACTGACTGTCTCTCTCCGTTAGTACCTGTATCCAAGGCCAGTGGAGCCAGATGTGTTGAGGCTAAACTGACTGTCTCTCTCCGTTAGTACCTGTATCCAAGGCCTGTGGAGTTGTATGTGTTGAGGCTAAACTGACTGTCTCTCTCCGTTAGTACCTGTATCCAAGGACTGTGGAGTTGTATGTGTTGAGGCTAAACTGACTGTCTCTCTCCGTTAGTACCTGTATCCAAGGCCAGTGGAGTTGTATGGATCTAGATTGCCCTGCTACCTGCTCCATAGTGGGAGGTTCCCACATCACCACCTACGATGGGAATGCCTACACCTTCCATGGCGACTGCTCATATGTCCTGTCCAAGGTAGGGATCTAACCTACTGTATTGAGACTGCTCATATGTCCTGTCCAAGGTAGGGATCTAACCTACTGTATGGAGACTGCGCATATGTCCTGTCCAAGGTAGGGATCTAACCTACTGTATGTAGTGGTATTTGTGCCAACAGAAATATTGAATAAAAATGTGGTCTCTTTCATACAAATTCAAAGTGAATCAATTCAGATTCCATGTCAGTTGGCACTAATATGACTCCATGGTGACACATACTGTATGTTTAGTAGATTTAACTCCTAACTCGCTAGCGAACATCTACTGGCCCACGAACCGGCAGCCACTTGCATTGGAAGTGCTTATACATACCATTAGCATCACTATCCATATTAATCTCATAAATACTTTTCAATCAAGTTGAACTATAATATACAGTGCCTTCAGAACGTATTTACACCCCTTGACCTTTTCCATTTTTTTGTTGTGTAACTGGCCTACACACAATATCCCATAATGTCAAAGCGGAATAATTTTTCTACAATTTGTAAAAAATTACAAATTACTTTAAAAGATAAATCGAAAAATGTTGAGTCAATAGGTATTCAACCCCTTTGTTTTATGACAAGCTTTATGTTCAGGAGTAAACATTGGCTTGACAAGTTAAATACTACATTGCGTAGACTCGCTTTGTGTCCACTTACAGTCTTTAACATGACTTTTGAATGACTACCTCATGTCCACACATAAAATTATCTCTAAGGTCCCTCAGTCGAGCAATGAATTTCACAAACAGATTCAACGACAAAGACCAGAAAGTTTTTCCAATGACTCGCAAAGAAGGGCACCGATTAGTAGATTGGTAAAACATTTAAAAAGCAGACACTGAATACCCCTTTGAACATGGTGAAGTTATTAATTACACTTTGGATAGTGTATCATTACACCCAGTGATCGGGGATTTCACCAATGTTGACTTTAAAACAGTTACAGAGTTTAATGGCTGTGATAGGACAAAACTGAGGATGGATCAACAACATTGTAGTTACTCCACAATATTAACCTAATTGACAAGTGAAAAGAAGGAATCATGTACAGAATAAAAACATTCCAAAACATGCATCCTGTTTGCAACAAGGCACTAAAGTAATACTGCAAAAAATGTGGCAAAGCAATTGACTTTTTGTTCTGAATACAAAGTGTTATGTTTGGGGCAAATTACAATACAACACATTATTGAGTACCACTCTTCATTTTTTCAAGCATAGTGGTGGCTGCATCATGTTATGGGTATGCTTCTAATTGTTAAGGACTGGGGAGTTTTCACCCTCATAGATATCATCCTGAGTAACTCGCCCTCCAAATACACCTCTGCTGTTTTCAATCAGGATCTCAGTGATCACTGCCTCATTGCCTGCATCCGCAATGGGTCTGCGACCAAAGGACCACCCCTCATCACTGTCAAACGCTCCCTAAAACACTTCTGCAAGCAGGCCTTTCTAATCGACCTGGCCGTGGTATCCTGGAATGACATTGACCTCATCCCGTCAGTAGATGATGCATGATTATTCTTTAAAAGGGCCTTCCTCAAATAAATAAACGTGCCCCATTCAAAAAATGTAGAACTAGGAATAGATATTGTCCTTGATTCACTCCAGACCTGTCTGCCCTTGACCAGCACAAAAACATCCTGTGGCGTTCTGCAATAGCATCGAATAGCCTTTTCAGGGAAGTTAGGAACAAATATACACAGGCAGTTAGGAAAGCGAAGGCAAGCTTTTTCAAACAGAAATATGCATACTGTAGTACTAACTCAAAAAAGTTCTGGGACACTGTAAAGTCCATGGAGAATAAGAGCACCTTCTCCCAGCTGCCCACTGCTCTGAGGCTAGGAAACACTGTTACCACCGATAAATCCACTATAATTGAGAATATCAATAAGCATTTCTCTACGGCTGGCCATGCTTTCCACCCGGCTACCCCTACCCCGGTCAACTGCCCGGCACCCTCCACAGCAACCCGCCAAAGCCCCCACCATTTCTCTTTCACACAAATCCAGATAGCTTATGTTCTGAAAGAGCTGCAAAATCTGGACCCTTACAAATCAGCCGGGTTAGACAATCTGGACCCTCTCTTTCTAAAATTATCTGCCGAAATTGTTGCAACCCCTATTACTAGCCTTTCAACCTCTCTTTCATATCATCTGAAATTCCCAAAGATTAAAAGCTGGTGCGGTTATCCCCCTCTTCAAAGGGGGTGACACTCTAGAACCAAACTGCTACAGATCGATATCTATTCTACCCTGTCTTTCAAGGTCTTTGAAAGCCAAGTTAACAAACAGATTATCGACCATTTCGAATCCCACCGTACCTTCTCCGCTATGGGTGAAGGTACGATGGGTGCACCTCATCGATAAGAGACATTACTGTGCAGCAGTATTCATCGACCTGGCCAAGGCTTTCGACTCTGTCAATCACCACATTCTTATTGGCAGACTCAACAGCCTTGGTTTCTCAAATGATTGCCTCGCCTGGTTTACCAACTACTTCTCTGATAGAGTTCAGTGTGTCAAATCAGAGGGCCTGTTGTCCGGACCTCTGGCAGTCTCTATGAGGGTGCCACAGGGTTAAATTCTTGGGCTGACTCTATTCTCTGTATACATCAATGATGTCGCTCTTGTTGCTGGTGATCCTCTGATCCGCCTCTATGCAGATGACACCATTCTGTATACTTCTGGCCCTTCTTTGGACACTGTGTTAACTAACCTCCAGACGAGCATCAATGACATACAACTCTCCTTCCTTGGCCTCCAACTACTCTTAAATGAAAGTTACTCTTAAATGCATGCTATTCAATCGATCACTGCCCGCTCCTGCACGCCTGTCCAGCATCACTACTCTGGACGGTTCTGACAAAGAAAACGTGGACAACTTCAAATACCTATGTGTCTGGTTAGACTGTAAACTCTCCTTCCAGACTCACATTAAGCATCTCCAATCCAAAATTAAATCTAGAATTGGCTTGCTATATCCCAGCGAAGTATTCTTCACTCATGCTGCCAAACATACTCTCGTAAAACGGACCATCCTACCGATCCTCGACTTCGGCGATGTCATCTATCTACCTCATCCCCATACTGTATTTCTTTATTTATCTTGTTCCTTTACACCCCAGTGTCTCTACTTGCACATTCCTCTTCTGCACATCTATCACTCCAGTGTTTAATTGCTATATTGTAATTAATTACTCCATAACTTTACTGTCATACCTTAACTTTACTGTCATACCTTGACTTTACTGTCATACCTTAACTTTACTGTCATACCTGTTGCCGATTGTCCCCAGCAAACCAACAAGACTGCTTTCACAGTCCTGGGTGACATAGTGAAATGTGGGAAGACGGACATTGAGACCTGCCTAAGATCTGTAACCCTGGTGACTCCAGAGTCCACGGTAAGTTAGCCAGTCAGTGACTCGTATCACCACTTCAGGGTTGGAGTAAATTACATTTCATTTCCAGTCAATTCAGGCAGTCCACTGAATTCCAGTTCCAATGCTCTTCATTGTTTTTCAGTGAGGAACATTTGGAATTGGAATTAGGTTTTCTTTCTGAATTGACTGGAATTGACTCCAACCCTGTTCCACACTCCTTATCACCAGGGGAGTTGCTTTAACTCAAGTTGTAATTTGTCACTTGCAGATGATCGTCATCGAGGCCAGTGGAAGGGTCTTTGTCAACAAGATGTTTTCTCAGATGCCGCTTTTCATGGGTGAGTGACTGATTGATGGCTGCTTGAGAAAAGAGATACAGAGATGTGATATCTGTCTATTTTTTGTAGTCATTGATCAGTATAAATGTATGTTTGAAACCCTTCCCATGCAGTACGTACTGTACCAGAAGTTGTCTCTTTCTTTCGTCTTTCTTTCCTTGTCTAGCAGCATGTAACACCATAAGCATCCCACAATAGGGAAGTGGGAGCTAAAAGTTCATGGTAAACCAGATTGTGACTAGAACTTGTGTATATTTTCCACAGCGGATGTAAGTGTCTTTCAGCCCTCTACGTTCTACATCGTTGTGCATACCTCTTATGGGCTCCGTCTAGAGGTCCAGCTAACACCTATAATGCAGGTCTACATCGTAGCTAGCAGTTCTCACAAAGAAAAAACCCAGGGTATGTTTCTCTCTGCTCATTTAAAGTCTTTGTGAAAAGATAAGCGTTTTTCGGTTGTTGAGAAGCACTTTATAAATCTCATGCATTGTTATTATAAAAGATGATTGGTTATCAAACTACTGTTAATGTAACGTGTGTCACTATACCACTTGTTTGAGGGGTTCGGTCAAACCTCACCTGAAACAATTATTAATAAACTAATGATACTTGATGCATTGCATCTTCAGTCAATGTTAGTTCAAACCACCTGTTATAATGTTTTGTACCTCAGGTCTTTGCGGAGACTTTAACAGCGTCCGCACTGACGACTTCAGAACCATCAATGGACTCGTGGAAGGAACCGCTGTGACGTTCGCCAACACTTGGAAGACCAAAGCAAGCTGTCCTGATGTGGCACAGAACTTTGAGATCCCATGCAGTCTGAGTGTAGAGAACGGTACACCTTCAACCTCTTTGAAAACACTAGCATATGTCTAATGCAGTAGTTCTCAAACTAGGGGTCACGACCCCATGTAGGGTCACTTTATATGAAAATGGGGTCACGGGAGAATTTCCAAAATACCAAATAATATATACACAAATTTGGTTACATCCCTGTTAGTTAGCATTTAGCCTTTGCCAAGACAATCCATCTATCTGACAGGTGTGGCAGATCAAGAAGCTGATTTAACACTATGACAATTACACAGGTGCACCATGTGCTAGGGTAAAAAAAAGGCCACTCTAAAATGTGAGGTTTTTGTCACACAACTCAATGCTACAGATGTCTTAATTTTGAGGGCGCATGCAATTGACTGCAGGATCTACCAGATCTGTAGCCAGGGAATTGAATGTTAATTTCTCTACCATAAGCCACCTTCAACGTCATTTGAGAGAATTTGGCAGTACATCCATCCGGCCTCACAACCGCAGCTGATGTTGTGAACAAAATGTCCCATGGTGGCGGTGGGGTTATGGTACGTGGCTGGCATAAGCTACAGACAATGAACACTCTTAAATTGCATTTTATCAATGGCAATTTGAGTACACAGAGATACCGTGACGAGATCCTGAGGCCAATGTCATGCCATTCATACACCGCGATCACCTCATGTTTCAACATGATAATGCACGGCCCCATGTCGCAAGGCTGTACACAATTCTTGGACGCTGAAATTGTCCCAGTTCTTCCATGGCCGCACTTGACCGTTGCACTTGAATCATTCCCACGTTGAACGGCTAGTTCCACTACGGAATGAAACCACACACTATTGCAGAGACTTTGATATTACCTTCCGCAATCGATGTGGGGGGATAGAGGCACATGTTAAACAAAGAATCTATGCTATTTCTCGCAATCAAGAGGAAACTCTGATTGAACGACTCACAAACTCCCCAGCTTTTTATGGGACTGAAAGGTGGACTCTTGCACAAATGGGGCAAATCTATTGTGGGACAGCGGGCAGGCCTCTTCACCAGTCTAAATGGGGTCGTGGGCCAAAAAGGTTTGGGAACCCCTGGTCTAATGAAACAATACCCAAATGCGCTTCAGCCCAGGTGAACAAAAAGCGAATCAGGTGCTCGACTGAGGGACTTGATAATACCAAAACTATTCCTTACTAGTAGTAGAAAAAGGATCCTCTGTATAGATTTTCTAACTAATTATTTGTTAAACTTTTATAATTAAACTGTTTCATTATGTTTCGAGAGCCTTTATCAGAGCCTTGGAATACTTTTGGGGGATTACACTCACAAATGTCTACTGAGATGCACAGTAAAGCCTAGATTAAAACTCTTTGTACTTTGTGAAATGTTGCTAATATCTCATATGTTTTACAGAGAGATATGCCAAGCACTGGTGCTCAATGCTGTCAGATAGTGAAGGAATATTTTCCCAATGCCACACTGAGATCAACCCAAATTACTACAAGGAAGTAAGTATGATGATTTTAACTTCTCAAATGCTCTTTAATTACAGAGTTATCCCAAAGCTCTAAGAATATATATTTATTTAAACAATCATTTAAGACGTTCTATATCAAATAATTATATAATATTAATTTCATTTATCTCAAAACATCTAATCAGATTTTTGTAATACTATTGTCCTGTGCTTGTGTATGATTTCAGAAAACAGAAGTTTTCTTCATTATCACATCTCATAACTTCTTCTTCTGTTTCTACTTCTCTCCCTGTAGATCTGCATATTTGACAGTTGTAACTGTGAGAGGAGTGAGGAGTGCATGTGTGCTGCGGTCTCCTCCTACGTCCATGCATGTGCTGCTGCAGGCGTCCTGCTCAGTGGATGGAGAAACACCACCTGTGGTAAGATAAACATCAGAGATACTGAATTTATTAATTAATTAATTAATGAAGGGTTCCCCTCCTATCTACCCACGGTGTCCAGGGTTTACCCTCCTATTAACCCACAGTGTCCAGGGTTCACCCTCCTATTAACCCACAGTGTCCAGGGTTTACCCTCCTATTAACCCACGGTGTCCAGGGTTTACCCTCCTATTAACCCACGTTGTCCAGGGTTTACCCTCCTATTTACCCACGTTGTCCAGGGTTTACCCTCCTATTAACCCACGGTGTCCAGGGTTTACCCTCCTATTAACCCACGGTGTCCAGGGTTTACCCTCCTATTAACTCACGGTGTCCAGGGTTTACCCTCCTATTAACCCACGTTGTCCAGGGTTTACCCTCCTATTAACCCACGTTGTCCAGGGTTTACCCTCCTATTTACCCACGGTGTCCAGGGTTTACCCTCCTATTTACCAACAGTGTCCAGGGTTTACCCTCCTATTAACCCACAGTGTCCGGTGTTTCCCCTCCAACTACCCACAGTGTCCAGTGTTTCCCCTCCATTAACCCACGGAGTCCAGGGTTTACCCTCCGATTAACCCACGGTGTTCAGGGTTTACCCTCCTATTAACCCACAGTGTTCAGGGTTTACCCTCCTATTATCCCACAGTGTCCAGTGTTTCCCCTCCATTAACCCACAGTGTCCAGGGTTTAAACTCCTATTAACCCACGGTGTTCAGGGTTTACCCTCCTATTAACCCACGCTGTTCAGGGTTTACCCTCCTATTAACCCACAGTGTCCAGTGTTTCCCCTCCATTAACCCACAGTGTCCAGGGTTTAAACTCCTATTAACCCACGGTGTTCAGGGTTTACCCTCCTATTAACCCACGCTGTTCAGGGTTTACCCTCCTATTAACCCACAGTGTCCAGGGTTTACCCTCCTATTAACCCACGGTGTCCAGGGTTTACCATCCTATTAACCCACAGTGTCCAGGGTTTACCCTCCTATTAACCCACGGTGTCCAGGGTTTACCCTCCTATTAACCCACAGTGTTCAGGGTTTACCCTCCTATTAACCCATGGTGTCCAGGGTTTACCATCCTATTAACCCATGGTGTCCAGGGTTTACCATCCTATTAACCCACAGTGTCCAGGGTTTACCCTCCTATTAACCCACAGTGTCCAGGGTTTACCCTCCTATTAACCCACAGTGTCCAGGATTTACCTTCTTATTTAAAAACAAAATACCCCAAAACATATAATTAAATGATGAATCACCATACTGTTTTCCACAGGGAAGTACTCCTCCAGCTGCCCTGACACGATGGTCTATGACTACACCATGACCAGCTGTGACCGTACCTGTCGTTCACTGAGCAAGACAGACTTCACCTGCCAGGTACATTTACATGGACATCTCATTTCTATTCATGTTACTTATTTAATATTATTTTTATTCTCATAATTATTGTTATTATTTTTCATTTTTTAAATGTTTTGTAGTCTATGACGAGTTTATGATGATGTGAATGTTTGTGTGTGGTATTGTCATTGTGATGTGGGTGTGTGTTTTGTTGTTGTGTAGGCTGTTGTTGTCTTGTTGTTGTTGTGTAAGTTGTACAACCGAATGCCTAAACTGAAATGTGTCTTCCGCGTTTAACCCAAACCCTCTGAATCAGAGAGGGTGCTGCCATAATCGACATTCACATCTTCGGTGGCAGGGGAACAGTGGGTTAACTGCCTTGCTCAGGAACGACAGATTATTACGTTGTCAGCTCGGGCATTCGATCCAGCAATCAATGCTCTAACCAATAGGCTACCAGAGCCCCAATATATTGTTGTTGTCTTGTTGCTGTTGTCTTGTTGTTGTTGTCTTGTTGTTGTTGTGGATGTTGTTGTCATGTTGTTGCTGTTTTGTTGTTGTTGTGGATGTTGTTGTTGTTGCAGACATGCCCAAAGTAATTTCCCCTCATGGATAAAACATTTTTAATTGAATTGAACAGTTAGACCATGTGTCTGTGGACGGCTGTGGCTGTGCTGAGGGAACCTACCTGAACGACCAGGGAGAGTGTGTCCCTGCCTCACGCTGCTCCTGCTACAATGGAGGCACAGTAGTACCCCCTGGAGAGGTCACCAGGATCTATGGGGCTACATGGTAAGGACTTGGTTGGCATGTGAAAGAAAATCTCTGAAAATATGATGGCCTTCTCTGTTGTGGCTCTACTAAAATATTTAGAAATCGACTGTCTTCTTCTGAAATCTTGTTTTACTGCAAGAGGCATGCTAAACCATGCTTAACCCCCTCCTCTTATACCCCTCTTAACCACCCAGCTCTTGCAGACGAGGGAAATTAAGCTGTACTGGAGAACAACAACATTTATGTGAGTACGCTAAAATTCAGAACACATCGTTATTTGCCAAATATAGCAAATCACTTCACAACCAAGACTCTGTAGTTTAATCCCTGCTAACCTATAAAGCCTATGTTTGTTCCCTACAGCCTGTGAAGAACCAATGGGTTTCTTCAACTGTTCTAGTGCAGGGCCCGGAGCCAAGGGCTCAGAGTGCCAGAAGAGCTGTCAAACACTAGACAGTCACTGTGTAAGTCTACAATGGGACATGTCTTACAACACGTTAATAAAAACATGTCTTACAACACGTTAATAATAACATGCCTTACAACACGTTAATAAAACATGCCTTACAACACGTTAATAAAACATGCCTTATAACACGTTAATAAAACATGCAACACGTTAATAAAACATGCCTTACAACATGTTAATAAAAACATGCCTTACAACACGTTAATAAAAACATGTCTTACAACACGTTAATAAAAACATGCCTTACAACACGTTAATAAAACATGCCTTACAACACGTTAATAAAACATGCCTTACAACACGTTAATAAAAACATGCCTTACAACACGTTAATAAAACATGCCTTACAACACGTTAATAAAAACATGCCTTACAACACGTTAATAAAACATGCCTTACAACACGTTAATAAAACATGCCTTACAACACGTTAATAAAAACATGCCTTACAACACGTTAATAAAAACATGCCTTACAACACGTTAATAAAACATGCCTTACAACACGTTAATAAAACATGCCTTACAACACGTTAATAAAAACATGCCTTACAACACGTTAATAAAACATGCCTTACAACACGTTAATAAAAACATGCCTTACAACACGTTAATAAAACATGCCTTACAACACGTTAATAAAACATGCCTTACAACACGTTAATAAAAACATGCCTTACAACACGTTAATAAAACATGCCTTACAACACGTTAATAAAAACATGCCTTACAACACGTTAATAAAACATGCCTTACAACACGTTAATAAAACATGCCTTACAACACGTTAATAAAAACATGCCTTACAACACGTTAATAAAACATGCCTTACAACACGTTAATAAAACATGCCTTACAACACGTTAATAAAACATGCCTTACAACACGTTAATAAAAACATGCCTTACAACACGTTAATAAAAACATGCCTTACAACACGTTAATAAAAACATGCCTTACAACACGTTAATAAAACATGCCTTACAACACGTTAATAAAAACATGTCTTACAACACGTTAATAAAAACATGCCTTACAACACGTTAATAAAAACATGCCTTACAACACGTTAATAAAACATGCCTTACAACACGTTAATAAAACATGCCTTACAACACGTTAATAAAAACATGAAAATGCCTCACAACATGTTTTAATTTAAGATGTGGACATATAATGTCCCCATCTTATACACTGGAGGGTGGAGGGACATTCAGGCACATAATGTCCCCATCTTATACCCCTGGAGGTTGGAGGGACATTCAGGCACATAATGTCCACATCTTATACCCTGGAGGTTGGAGGGACATTCAGGCACATAATGTCCACATCTTATACCCTGGAGGGTGGAGGGACATTCAGGCACATAATGTCCACATCTTATACCCCTGGAGGTTGGAGGGACATTCAGGCACATAATGTCCACATCTTATACCCTGGTGGGAGGAGGGACATTCAGGCACATAATGTCCACATCTTATACCCTGGAGGTTGGAGGGACATTCAGGCACATAATGTCCACAACTTATACCCTGCAGGGTGGAGGGACATTCAGGCACATAATGTCCACATCTTATACCCTGGTGGGAGGAGGGACATTCAGGCACATAAAGTCCAACTTAAATTCATGTCAGTCCTTCCCTGATTCATTGTGTTATAGATCAGTGCAGAGTGTGTGTCAGGCTGTGTATGTCCTGACGGTCTGCTGTCTGATGGAAACGGAGGATGCATCAAGGAAGACCTATGTCCCTGTTCTCACAATGGAGTCTATTACCAACCTGGACATGTGCTCAAAGTAGACTGCAATACCTGGTAAAATCAACTTCTATCCCTCTTCTTCTTCTTTGGATATGTCAAATGCTTCCCTCTAAAATCTTCCCATGTGATTATGTTTGCATCATTGTAGCACTTGTGAAGGCAGAAAATGGCTGTGTACCAATAAGCAGTGTGATGGGATGTGTGCCATATATGGAGATGGGCATTTCATCACTTTTGATGAGGAAAGGTTCACTTTCAATGGAGATTGTGAATACATTCTTACTCAGGTAGGGCAATAATCATTTGTATTCATGATTTTTATTAAAACCTCTACTTTATGTATGATGCACATATTTTCTAATTATGATTAAGATGAGGTAAAAATAATAATAAGTACGATGTTTTCTGATTGTGAATTTGAAAACATCCTGCAGGACTACTGCAGCAACAATCCAAACGGTACCTTTAGAGTGATCACAGAGAACATTCCCTGTGGAACCACCGGCACCACCTGTTCCAAGGCCATCAAGCTCTTCTTGGGGGTAGGAACTACTGTTCATAAATGGCTTCAGACATGCATTAAAGGTACAATAGACAAGTCTGGACATTTGGCACAATGTCGACGCCGGTGGCAGTGAGCGGAATTGCATGCTGAACTCTGGATTGCGCTTATCTCATCCCCCCCATGCATTTAGCTACAAAACCTACAGTCTTCTCATGGATCTCCCAGTCGAGGCCGGTAGGAGTATTGTACCAGCATCTGTAGCAACATAGCTTGCTAAACAGTGTCTTAGACCATTTTGCCACTCAGGCGCTGTACAACGTGACTGGTCGAGAGTAGCCTACAGTACTACAGTAATACCAAAACAATCCTAACAAAATGAAATAATAAAAACCTGTTTAACAACAGTTTTAGTAAGTAATACTGAAGTCGTGCACAATTATCAGTTTCTATTTAGGTTTATGTCACCCATTCATTGTCAGTTAGAGACACAGTTGGAACCAAAATCATAATCCGTGCTCTAACTCCCCCTTGCGTTTGTCTGGAGCAATGAAGTGGTGACGCAGGGTACCGTACTAAACCACAAATTACCTCTAAATCCCGCAGCATAATCACAACATTCTTAGTGGAGCAACCACTGTAGCTAGATTGACAGGGCTGTCTGATGGAATGCCTGCTTAGAATTCTCTATGAGCAGAATTGATAGCAGGAACCCCCCCCCCCCTCCTTGTATTAGTGTTAGGGTTAGCTATGTATTAGGGTTAGGGTTAGCTATGTATTTGGGTTAGGGTTAGCTATGTATTTGTACAGTAGAATTTCAAATTGACATGTACAGTATATCAAATCAAATCTAATTTATTTATAAAGCCCTTCGTACATCAGCTGATATCTCAAGTGCTGTACAGAAACCCAGCCTAAAACCCCAAACAGCAAGCAATGCAGGTGTAGAAGCACGGTGGCTAGGAAAAACTCCCTAGAAAGGCCAAAACCTAGGAAGGAACCTAGAGAGGAACCAGGCTATGTTGGGTGGCCAGTCCTCTTCTGGCTGTGCCGGGTGGAGATTATAACAGAACATGGCCAAGATGTTCAAATGTTCATAAATGACCAGCATAGTCTTATAATAATAATCACAGGCAGAACAGTTGAAACTGGAGCAGCAGCACAGCCAGGTGGACTGGGGACAGCAAGGAGTCATCATGTCAGGTAGTACTGAGGCATGGCCCTAGGGCTCAGGTCCTCCGAGAGAGAGAAAGAAAGAGAGAAAGAGAGAATTAGAGAGAGCATACTTAAATTCACACAGGACACCGGATAGGACAGGAGAAGTACTCCAGATATAACAAACTGACCCTAGCCCCCGACACATAAACTACTGCAGCATAAATACTAGAGGCTGAGACAAGGAGGGGTCAGGAGACACTGTGGCCTCATCCGATGACACCCCCAGACAGGGCCAAACAGGAAGGATATAACCCCACCCACTTTGCCAAAGCACAGACCCCACACCACTAGAGGGATATCTTCAACCACCAACTTACCATCCTGAGACAAGGCAGAGTATAGCCCACAAAGATCTCTGCCACGGCACAACCCAAGTGGGGGCGCCAACCCAGACAGGAAGTTCACATCAGTGACTCAACCCACTCAAGTGACGCACCCCTCCTAGGGACGGTATGAAAGATCCCTAGTAAGCCAATGACTCAGCCCCTGTAATAGGGTTAGAGGCAGAGAATCCCAGTGGAAAGAGGGGAACCGGCCAGGCAGAGACAGCAAGGGTGGTTCGTTGCTCCAGAGCCTTTCCGTTCACCTTCACACTCCTGGGCCAGACTACACTCAATCATATGACCCACTGAAGAGATGAGTCTTCAGTAAAGACTTAAAGGTTGAGACCCGAATTTGAGTCTCTCACATGGGTAGGCAGACCAATCCATAAAAATTTAGCTCTATAGGAGAAAGCCCTGCCTCCAGCTGTTTGCTTAGAAATTCTAGGGACAATTAGGAGGCCTGCGTCTTGTGACCGTAGCGTACGTGTAGGTATGTACGGCAAGACCAAATCAGAGAGATAGGTAGGAGCAAGCCCATGTAATGCTTTTTAGGTTAGCAATAAAACCTCGAAATCAGCCCTTGACTTGACAGGAAGCCAGTGTAGGGAGGCTAGCACTGGAGTAATATGATCACATTTTTTTGTTCTAGTCAGGATTCTAACAGCCGTATTAAGCACTAACTGAAGTTTATTTAGAGCATTGCAATAGTTTAACCTGGAAGTGACAAAAGCATGGATGAATTTTTCTGCATCATTTTTGGACAGAAAGTTTCAGATTTTTGCAATGTTACGTAGATGGAAAAAAGCTGTCCTTGAAACAGTCTTGATATGTTCTTCAAAAGAGAGATCAGGGTCCAGAGTAACGCAGAGGGCCTTCACAGTTTTATTTGAGACGACTGTACAACCATTAAGATTGATTGTCAGATTCAACAGAAGATCTCTTTGTTTCTAGGGACCTAGAACAAGCATCTCTGTTTTGTCCGAGTTTAAAAGTAGAAAGTTTGCAGCCATCCACTTCCTAATGTCTGAAACACATGCCTCTAGCGAGGGCAATTTTGGGGCTTCACCATGTTTCATTGAAATGTACAGCTGTGTGTCATCCGCATAGCAGTGAAAGTTAACATTATGTATTAGAATGACATCCCCAAGAGGTAAAATATATAGTGAAAACTATAGTGGTCCTAAAACGGAACCTTGAGGAACACCGAAATTTACAGTTGATTTGTCAGAGGACAAACCATTCACAGGGACAAACTGATATCTTTCCGACAGATAAGATCTAAACCAGGCCAGAACTTGTCCGTGTAGACCAATTTGGGTTTCCAATCTCTCCAAAAGAATGTGGTGATCGGTGGTATCAAAAGCAGCACTAACGTCTAGGAGCACGAGGACAGATGCAGAGCCTCGGTCTGATGCCATTAAAAGGTCATTTACCACCTTCACAAGTGCAGTCTCAGTGCTATGATGGGGTCTAAAGCCAGACTGAAGCATTTCGTATACATTGTTTGTCTTCAGGAAGGCAGTGAGTTGCTGCGCAACAGCCTTTTCAATTTCTTTTGAGAGGAATGGAAGATTCGATATAGGCCAATATTTTTTATATTTTCTGGGTCAAGGTTTGGCTTTTTCAAGAGAGGCTTTACTACTGCCACTTTTAGTGTACATATTGGATAGTGTAATAGCCAGCACCACCACAGTGTAAACCTGTCTACTAGTATTACATTAGCAATGAACACTTTCTGTTTCTGTCTTTCAGAACAATGAGATCATACTAGCAGATAAATCTGTAAAAGTGATCAAACAAGAGAACGGGGTTGACGTACCATACCAGGTCCACTCTATCGGTCTCTATGTTGTTGTTGAGGCTGGAAATGGCCTGATCCTCATGTGGGACAAGAAGAATAGCCTGTTCATCAAACTCAGCTCTACCTTCCAGGTGAGTGACTAGAATAGGACATTTTGAACCAATGATGGCACTGTATCTTTGTTTAGCAATTGCATTGGCTTACAAAACAATGTGACGTTTTATTATCTACTTCAAGTTATTATTTTAAATGTTTCATTTCCTTCCAGGGCCAAGTGTGTGGTCTGTGTGGTAACTACGACGGTAATGGAAAGAACGACTTCACGTCCAGAAACCAGGAAGTGGTTGTTGAAGCTCTGGAGTTTGGGAACAGCTGGAAAGTGTCACCCAGGTGCCCCAACGCTGATGTCATAAAAAACCCATGCACTGTAAGATCATACAGGCAGTCCTGGTCTCTGAAACGCTGCAGCATCATCACCAGTAACGTTTTCTCAGCCTGCCACTCAAAGGTACAGTACACAGCAGATACTATTCAATGTAGATTCAATACTTTATTGCCATACCAACCGAAGTTGTTAGGAAGTCGACGTAGTGCAGCTGATAGAAACTAAGATAAAAAGACACACATATGCAGGGTAGCCTAGTGGTTAGAGCGTTGGACTAGTAACCGGAAGGTTGCAAGTTTAAGTCCCTGAGCTGACAAGGTACAAATCTGTCGTTCTGCCCCTGAACAGGCAGTTAACCCACTGTTCCTAGGCCATCATTTAAAATAAGATTTTGTTCTTAACTGACTTGGCTAGTTAAATAAAGGTAAAATAAAATAAATGAATAAATACAGTCATTTGAATAACCTATACATTCAATAGACAGTACAGCAGATACATTCAATAGACAGTACAGCGGATACATTCAATAGACAGTACAGCAGATACATGCAGTCGGCAGGTTAAAACAAGCTATCTGTACAAAGGCTATGACTTGTGTATCTTGGCTATGTTGGTAATTACATTTGGTGAAAATGGTCCATTTCGGTTAAAAGCCGTTGATGGAGTTACATATGGAATGGTTTTCAGATGGTCATACAGTGCCATTGATCATTTAGCTATTTCATTTGGAATTTTAGGACCCCTTTAGGTTTCAAAAATATATCCCCCCCCAACGATATTTTATAAGATATTCAATTTGGCCTTTACTGCTATAACATAACAACACATTCATAAATGGCAAAACAGACAGTCAAAAATAAATCATAAGGAATAGGATTTTGAAGTGTCTGTTGTATATTTAGGAGATATTTAACTTTTTTGGACATGTACTTAAATCCCTTATTTTTGTTGGCACAAAGCTACCTCCATACTTCCTGAGCTTTCTTAAAGAAGCAGTAAAATATCACTTAAATTGACAGATTGTGAGGGGGATTTTTTGGTGATGTTACTTAGATCAACGCACAGGTGCATCAATGTACTCTTTAAGTATTAATAGCCTCAATCACTCTGGTTGTTGGAGCTATCTGCTGTATGGGGAACTTGACCTTCATCAAGGTTTATTTGTGAGTAAATCTGGCTTTGAAAATAACCCGTTCTTACCCAGCCACTGACCTCTCTGCACCTTATTGCAGTACAGGTCGTAGAAAAGTTCCTCTGTAATATAAATATGGACCTGAGATGTTTGGGATCAACTCTAAAAGGCTATATTCTAGACCCCATTTCGGCTATGCACCTTTTAAAGGCAATATTTCTGAATTCATGAAGACCACATTCAAGGTAAACACTGCATTTGTTGGCTCAATCGCTCTTTAACGAGGATTGAATCTAGGCCTTAAAGGCCATTGCAGAACATTCCACTTCTTTGCCTTAAAAAAGTATTGGGTTGCTTTCACAGTATGCTTCGGGTCATTGTCCATCTGCAATGTGAAGGGCTGTTGTTGTGGAAATGTCCTCTATTTACCTAATCATGAGAACAAACCACACACAAGTCAGAGTTAGTTATCAAAGTCCATCTTTAATTATATGAGCTCTATCACAACCTGTGACTCTCAGATCAATTCAGTGTCTATCAATAAATTCTCTGAGAGTTCCTTACACATTGCAGCTGAGATCCTTTAATAGCAAAAAACACACATAGTCAGACAGCATAGACATAATAAATCGTTCAGCTTTGTCTCCTAAACTATGTTATTTTCTCAAACTCAGAACCATAAACCAATCCTCCATATCAACAGGCATATATCAAATCCATCCTATCTTGACAAGATCACAGAGACACACTGACTGGCACACAGACATTGTGGAGCCAAGAGATACACGCTTGACCTCTCCCCTCTCTCCGGCCCAAGCAACTTAGTCTTGACATGGAACAGATACTGCAACCCGGCCACAGTATTATACAAAAATAACATTCTGATGAGAAGTAACTTACAAACATATGATGAATATAAAACATCTTACCTATGTTACCAACCAATTCTGATTATTCCCCAACATTCCCCTCTCAAGGGACATTGTCCCTTCTAAAGAATCAGAATATTAATTACATACTCAATATAAAAATTAAAATCCCCTCAATGTCAAATACCTTAGCTTATATGTAAGCTTTCTCCCTTCTGAAACTAAGTTTACAACCTTTATTCTACAAGACAAACTTGCACATGTTTAATAACACAGAATAATCAATTTGAGGAAAATAAAAACATAACATATAAATGCTCTTTAAGTTACATGAGAACCAGTGTCTAAACACAGGCCTCCTCACAACATATAGGACATACATCCCTCTAAGTCCTCATGCTCAGAAATATACTCAGGAATATAGCATAGGGCAGTGAAATCATTCATATTACAAATCATAAGTAACAACCCAACTATTTATCCAACCAATATTTAGAATAGCATTCCTCAGTGATTCAAATTTGTCTTATCACTCAAAGTAAAATCCTCAATTTAACACACATCAATATTAGCAGATTTACTTACATTCAGTATAATTATCCCATAATTCTACTATTAACTTTTTTAATCATGATTATAATACAGATCAGTATCTCAATGCATTATTAATCTAGATTACTACAATTTACATGGTGTAGACCTCTTCAATCAACCTGATACCACAAAAGTATAAACAATTTAATGGCACAGTTGACCAACCCCCCCCCCCCCCCCCCCCCCTCTCAGGCACTGCATCTTCTGGCGTCTCTTTCGTTTTTCTTCAGATAGCTTTACAGTTCTAAGTGGCCCATGATAATGTCCCAATTTCAATTTCTCATCTTTACCACTCATGTCTTGTCTATTCGTCAACCAATATACCAGCATCATAAGAAAATGTTAGAACAGATCTTTCTCCATGATCACTCCAAGTGGACTCTCACAGTATGAGAGAAACATGAAAGCAGTTGATAGCTTAGATCTGATACTAAACACCAATTTCTGGCTTGGTTCTTTTCTCTCAGTAGAAGTGGTTTGGAAAGCCTCCTTCAATACCTTTGTCACTCTTCTTCAGCCAGTTAGAGGGGGACACACCATTCGGTCCAATTATCTCTTCCATGCATTAAGATACCGTCTGATGTCACTTTTCATGATAACCTCGAAAGAACAGATCAGAACAACAGTTTAGTTCAGTTCATTAACTACATGATAAATTATTACTTTTACCAGTTATTCTTAATACACATATCTAAACATATTTCACAGAGAATATCAAAACATTCTATTGAAACTATTCTTTCAAATTGGTTTATACTCCCCATCTCACTGTCAACTCCATCGTAGAGCCAAGGATCAAGAAGTTAGACCTCTACCCCTCGGGAATAGAACAAAACAAACACAACAATACAATACACTCAACAATACAATACACTCCTTCACATATCACTTAAGTTGTATAACTTCAATTCAAACCCTCAAAAAACTGAATCCTCCCCCATGTTTTACACACATCTCTCCGTATGAGAGTAATGTAAAACAAAACTGAAAAGAAATGTAAAACAAAATTTCAGCTAACCTAATCAAATTAAAATCACTAAACTGAAAAAAAAACTCCAATAACAAAAATGATTTAACCCCTATGGTCATAGGAAAATAGACTTAAAGCAGCATATCCTTAGTTAAAAGCAATGCCCTTCACAGTGGTCCAAATTACAAATTTGGCTAAGAAACATATTTACCAATTACACAAATTATTTTGAAAGCAGTATTACAAATGACCATAATTTCATTATCCAAATGGCTTTCCAACGCGGGTGATCAAGCCACAACGGAAAATCATCAGAAGGTCATAGGTCATACACAACCCTTCAAAGCAGTGTTTTTCACTATATAAAACAAATTGCAAACAATAATCAACTAGTTCTAACATTTTTGTATTTCCATGTTCCCAGAACATTCCTTTATCAAAAGAATTTGCATGTGCAAAACAAAAAACTTCCAGGCCCCCTCCAATGTGGTAGTTTATGGCCTCAATTTCACTCACTCTCCCCAAGAGTATAGACCCTGGAAACATTCCAGAGAGAGACAGTGGAATATCCATTTTCCCCCCGGAGAAAACACAAAACACTTAGTTAGTATTCATTTACACTACATCGATTCAGAAACTCAAACGTGAACTATAAACCAAACCTAATGATAATTCCACTGTATCTCAAATCATTAATCATAAGTTTTAATCAAATCAATGTATACAGTGCCTTGCGAAAGTATTCGGCCCCCTTGAACTTTGCGACCTTTTGCCACATTTCAGGCTTCAAACATAAAGATATAAAACTGTATTTTTTTGTGAAGAATCAACAACAAGTGGGACACAATCATGAAGTGGAACGACATTTATTGGATATTTCAAACTTTTTTAACAAATCAAAAACTGAAAAATTGGGCGTGCAAAAGTTCGAAAAGTTCAAGGGGGCCGAATACTTTCGCAAGGCAATGTATGTATGATACAATGTTTAATTAAGTTAAATCAACTCCTAAAAAAACTTTAAATCAGCAATCTAATAATTTCAACCTGTTGATATAAATTTAGTAAAAACCAAACCTGATTTTTCCTAAACAAATCTAAAATCTTTCAAAAGTTGGCGCTGTCTCATCAGCATAAAAATCAAATCCAATCCAGCAATCACCTTTAATGACCTGACATTGTTCCACATAATGGAAACATACTATAATGTTAGACTACATGAACTTTCCTGCTCAAAATAACTGGTGTTACAGGTTAAACAATCATACAAAATTAACTGGTGTTACTTAAACAATCAAACCAAGAATCAATAACCATCAGAATCTATTCTCACAATGTCCTACTCGCTCACAACTTTCAGATCTACTCTCCTATTTCTTTTTCCCCCAGTGGGCAAAATTATAACCCCTCTCATTTTAAAGTTTTTCCTTACCTCTATCGTAAGATTAAAACCCAACTTTATAACTTCCTCTTCTCTTTGCTCTCCACACTTATGAAATGTATCCTATTTCTTTAAAAATAACACGCCGGGGCCAAAATTATAACATGCGTCAGTCAATCTATAAGAATGAAAACCATTTCGGTAATCACTTTCTATCGCCATTCTCTCCCCGCTATTATTCAGAATTTCTTTAACTTAGGTAACTGTCTTCTCTATTGATACAGTAATTTAAATATGACCCAATTCTCAATACATTATTCCAGCAGATAATTTAGTGAACAGACATCGTTTTGCATCAAAATTCGCTTCGTTATTATTTTAAGTTGAATTAGTCTATCAATTTAACCTAAAAAATCTATTGAAAACGTTCAATTTATCCCTTCTATCAATTTGAACCAGACAAGCTATTAAAACGTTCAGTTTATATCTTATACAAACACTAGCCACCATAACTTTCCAGGCAAAACATACACATAGATTATTTACAATCAAAAACTCAGAATTTAGTCAGCGCAATGTCCGGGAATGGAACCCCAAAACCTACGTACGTCTACGAATGGGTGGTTTAAATTTTATCTAATCATTCTCAGCATTACTTTATCAAATCTCTAGTAATTGATTATACACACATACAATTTATCATAATTTCAAATAATTCACAGAATCCATATAAAATGTAAGAAATCTTAGGTACTCACACAGAACTTTCAGGATCACCCACACAGGATTGGTCAGATGTTCACACAGAACTGGTCAGACGTCCACACAGAACATCAGAACATACAAAGGTTTGCCCACACAGAGTCAACCCTACCCCGCTCACACAGAACGGTCCGACAACTATTACCTAGTGATCCCATAACAAAATACTCACACAGAGTAACCCAGGGCATACCTGGCTAGCACATTTAAAATCATTGGAATTCACCACATCTGAGGGTCACTTAGACAATCACACAGACGCACAGAATGAGGTCCTTCTTCCAATAGGGCTTCACCAAGTGCCGTGTTTCACACCAATTCTGATTATTCCCCAACACTGTCCAATGTGTTTAAAAGCATTTGGCTGAATCTGAACATATGATATGGCCCTAAACACCTCAGAATTCATCCTGCTGCTTTTGTCAGCAATCACATCATCAATAAATACAAGGGAACCAGTTCCATTGGCAGCCATACAGGCCCACCCCATAACACTACCTCCACCATGCTTCACAGATGAGGTGGTATGCTCTGATGATGAGCAGTTCCTTCCCTTCTCCATACTCTTCTCTTCCCATCATTCTGGTACAAGTTGATCCTCATCTCATCTGTCCATAGGATGTTGTTACAGAACTTTACAGGCTTTTTTAGATGTTGTTTGGCAAACTTTAATCTGGTCTTCCTTTTTTACTCTGTATTTACTCTGGTTGAGTCTTCTCTTGATTGTTGACTTTGGCACAGATAAATTTAGTAATGTATACAGTGCCTTGCTGTTGTAAAGGGTTTGTTTTTCACCAGGGAATTCTTCCGTCATCCACCACAGTTGTTTTCCGTGGTCTTCCGGGCCTCTTGGTGTCCCTGAGCTCACCAGTGCATTCTTTCTTTTTAAGAAAGTACCAAATATTTGATTTGGCCACACCTACTGTTTTTTCTGTCTCTCTGATGGGTTTGTTTTCATTTTTCAGCCTAATGATGGCTTGCTTCACTGGCAGTGGACTTCAAGTGGAAATACCACACTTGAAATAAACTCTAGGCATTTTATCTGCTTACTTGTAAATTAAGTAATGAGGGAATAACACACACCTGGTCATGGAACAGCTGAGCAGGCAATTGTCCAATTACTTTTGATCCCTTAAAAAAAGGGGGGGAGGCATATATAAAAAGTCCTGTAATTCCTACACAATTCATCCGATTTGGATGTAAATACCCTCAAAATAATGCTGAAGTCTGCACTTTTTAATGTCAACTCCAATATGCTAAAATAATAATAACTTAGTCAATGTCCAAATATTTATGGCCCTGACTGTAGTTTTACTGTAGCCCATATCAGATTGGCGCATTAACACTGATGTAGGTTCTGAAGTAGCACACAGATGCAATGCTCATTTCCTGTCCTTTACATTTTTGGGTGGTTGTCATGGTAATGGCAGGTCATGTGCAAAACAACCATTTTAGAGCAAAAACATCAGATCTGAGCATCCAGACAGAGATCACATGGAGAATTGGGTTTGAATCAGGATTGAGATCCACGTATGGAAGTGGTATAAATCAGAGCTCAAAAGATCAGATTCCATTTTCTTGTTGTTGCTGTTTATACTTTAAGGGCAATATCAATTGGTGTCAGATATGCAAATAACTGGTGAATGATCTGAATTGGACTGCCTGTGTAAACGCAGCCAAAGTGGCACTGCATAAGTACAATAATATGGTTAAGGCTTCAACAAGAGTTAATACACAGTAACTCACAGCCTCAGGGTCAATAAGGTTAAGGCTTCAACAAGAGTTCATTTACCTCACAGCCTCAGGGTCAATAAGGTTAAGGCTTCAACAAGAGTACATTTACCTCACAGCCTCAGGGTCAATAAGGTTAAGGCTTCAACAAGAGTACATTTACCTCACAGCCTCAGGGTCAATAAGATTAAGGCTTCAACAAGAGTTAATACACAGTAACTCACAGCCTCAGGGTCAATAAGGTTAAGGCATCAACAAGAGTTCATTTACCTCACAGCCACAGGGTCAATAAGGTTAAGGCTTCAACAAGAGTTCATTTACCTCACAGCCTCAGGGTCAATAAGGTTAAGGCTTCAACAAGAGTTCATTTACCTCACAGCCTCAGGGTCAATAAGGTTAAGGCTTCAACAAGAGTTAATTTACCTCACAGCCTCAGGGTCAATAAGGTTAAGGCTTCAACAATAGTTAATTTACCTCACAGCCTCAGGGTCAATGAGGTTAAGGCTTCAACAATAGTTAATTTACCTCACAGCCTCAGGGTCAATAAGGTTAAGGCATCAACAAGAGTTCATTTACCTCACAGCCTCAGGGTCAATAAGGTTAAGGCTTCAACAAGAGTACATTTACCTCACAGCCTCAGGGTCAATAAGGTTAAGGCTTCAACAAGAGTACATTTACCTCACAGCCTCAGGGTCAATAAGGGTAAGGCTACAACAAGAGTTCATTTACCTCACAGCCTCAGGGTCAAACTTATGGTGGAATTTATAACAACCGATCATTTTGTAGCACAAGTCTTGGGCTAACAGGTTTCCTATAAGGTACACAATGACAAGCAGAGTTGCACGATGGTACATGGCAATCTTTTTAATAAAATTGGTTTGTCAATAATCGTGTGAATGTCCACACAGTCACCATAATAGACAACAACAAAAGTAGCACTAAACAGATAACAAAAACATAAAGTCAGCCATCCAACCCAATAATAATCACCGTCAATAATTCATCTGTAGTCTCTTCAACAAGCTGAGCAATGCATTGAATAAATTAATGATGGCTTACTGCATCTTCCTAAAAGGTGGACCCCACGCCATTCCATGATGCCTGTGTGAGGGACTCGTGTGCCTGTGACACTGGGGGAGACTGCGAGTGTTTCTGTACAGCTGTAGCAGCCTACGCCCAGGCCTGTAACAAGGCAGGGGCTTGTATCAAGTGGAGAACACCAGATATCTGCCGTGAGTCATTTGCTTTGAGTGGGACAATTGATTAATGGATAGGTGGGATTGTTTAGCTATCGGGACAAAATACCAATTTATGATTTGAATGTGTAACTGTTCAATCAATCTTTTAGGACCCTGGTTCAGTTAAAATGTGACATGTTTTCATTTCACCAGCACTGTTCTGTGATTTCTACAACCCTATTGGTGAGTGTGAGTGGCATTATAATCCTTGTGGATACCCCTGTATGAAGACCTGCAGGAATCCCTCAGGAACATGCTCCAGTCAGATCCCTGCACTGGAAGGTAACTAAGAACCCTTCATAACAGCTTGGCCGTTTGATTTGGACAATTTACATTCCAAGTTGTTAAACAAATGTACAGTATAAAATATGTAATGACTCCTCCCTCCCTTGTTCATCTACACTGAAAACTAAATACAAATATTGAAATATCATATCCATTACAGCTTTGGTGTTAAAACTAGATACCATGAGGATGATCTAATCTGTGCAGGTGTCCTGGATTAAATTGACTGTTTATATCTTAAAGGTTGCTATCCAAAATGTCCTTCGGCCCAGCCTTATTTGGAAGAAAGTACCATGAAGTGTGTCAGTAAGAAGGACTGTGGTTGCTACGATGGAGATGGAACTCATTACAACAATGGAGAGGTTATACCTTCCAAGGAGAACTGTCAGACATGGTATGTTTTCAGATCAACATTTTGATAAATACATAGATACTGTATTTATATTACATAGGATTTAATACGGTTGGTATAAGCCTTAAGGTAGCCTGTATCTCTGGTCAGATAAGGCAATGTCAATAGTCCACCTACAAAGAGGTTTTCCTACCATTCAATTAATTTTGATTTTCAAAGATTGGGATTTGACCTGTTAATACCTTATTGGGATTTGACCTGTTAATACCTTATTGGGATTTGACCTGTTAATACCTTATTGGGATTTGACCTGTTAATACCTTATTGGGATTTGACCTGTTAATACCTTATTGTGATTTGACCTGTTAATACCTTATTGGGATTTGACCTGTTAATACCTTATTGGGATTTGACCTGTTAATACCTTATTGGGATTTGACCTGTTAATACCTTATTGTGATTTGACCTGTTAATACCTTATTGTGATTTGACCTGTTAATACCTCATTGTGAATATAACATGTAACATTGTTTTGTACTTCATAACAAATAGCTCTTAATATTTTATTCGACTTTGAAAGGTACTGTAACCTCACTCTTTCTTTTTCAAGTCGTTGCTCATCAACTGAGGTCAGATGCAGCTATGATGTCCAAGGTAAGGATAACCACTACAAACTGAAACATTAGCCTACATTATTACCAAGAAGTAACATGACAAGATGATTACATGATAATAAATGAAACATTAGCCTACATTATTACCAAGAAGGTAACATGACAAGATGATTACATGATAATAACTGAAACATTAGCCTACATTATTACCAAGAAGGTAACATGACAAGATGATTACATGATAATAACTGAAACATTGGCCTACATTATTACCAAGAAGGTAACATGACAAGATGATTACATAACAATAACTGGTGTTCCTTGTGAAAATCCTATTGCAGTTTGCTATTGTTTATACAACGGCAGAACATACAAGTATGGAGCGACCATATATCACACATCTGACGGTGATGGGACCTGTATTACTGCCACCTGCAAAGAGAATGGAACCATTGTCCGGATTATGAACCCCTGTTTCACAACTACAACAACTAAACCAACAACACAGATATCCACCAAAACACCGACCACAACAGTATTTGTTTTCTCAACTCCTACCACTACCCCAACAACAACTTCTACCACTACCCCAACAACAACCCCTACCACTCCCGCAACAACAACCCCTATTTCACCAACAACCACTTCACCCACTACTACTCCACACTGCCTGACCAAGATTGTCTGTGAATGGTCAGACTGGATTGACAATCACTATCCTACTCAAGAAACAGGAGGAGATTATGAAACCATAGAAGATATAAAGAAATATAGAAATGATACTTGTAGCCAACCTAAGGAAGTAGAATGCAGAGCCAAAGACTTATTCCTTGTTCCTTTGGACAAACTAGGTCAACATGTTGAATGCAATCCCTCAGTTGGACTGATATGCCACAACAAGGATCAAGGCAATATACCAATATGCTACAACTACGAGATCAGAGTCAGATGTTGTGTTGATGTTGTTGATGTTTGTAGCAATGGGACAACTACCACCTCAGTTAGGCCCACAACAACCATTACAGCAACAACTGCTACCACTACCCCAACATCAAAACCAACAACTACCCCAACAACTACCACAACAACTACCCCAACAACTACCCCAACAACAAAACCTTCCACTACCCCAACAACTACCACAAGTACCTCAACAACTAAACCTACCACTACCCCAACAACAACTCCTACCACTACCCCAACAACTACTGCAACTACTTCAACAACTAAATCTACCACTACCCCAACCACAACTCCTACCACTACTTCAACAACTAAACTTACCACTACCCCAACATATACTACCACAACAACGAAACCAACCACTACCCCTGCAACTACTTCAGCTACTTCCGCAACATCTCCTACCACTGCCCCAACATCAACACCTACCAATACCCCAACAACTACTACAACTACCCTAACAACAAAACCTACTACTAACCCAACATCAACTGCAACTACTTCAACAACTAAACCTACCACTATCCCAACAAAAGCTACTACCACTACCCCAACATCTACTTCAACTACTTCAACAACTAAACCTACCAGTACCCCAACAACTACAACAACTACCTCAACATCTAAACCTACCACTACCCCAACAACAACTCCTACCACTACCCCAAAAACAACTCCTACCACCACCTCAACAACAAATCCTAGCACTACCCCAACATCAAAACATACCACTACCCCAACAACTACTACAACTATTTCAACAACTAAACCTACCACTACCCCAACATCTACTACAACTACCCCAACAACAAAACCGACCACTACCTCAACATCTACTACAACTACTTCAACAACTAAACCTACCACTACCCCAACATCAAAACCTACTACTACCTCAACATCTACTACAACTACTTCAACAACTAAACCTACCACTACCCCAACATCAAAACCTACCACCACACCAACAACTATTACAACTACTTCAACAACAAAACCTACCACTACCCCAACGTCTACTACAACTACTCCCACAACTAAACCTACCACCTCCCCAACAACAACTCCTACCACTACCCCAACAACTGCAACCACTACCCCAACATCTAAACCTACCACTACCCTAACAACAAAACCTACAACTACTACAGCTACTTCAACAACATCTCTTACCAGTAACCCAACAACAAAACCTACCACCACCCCAACAACTATTACAACTACTTCAACAACTAAACCTACCACTACCCCAACATCTACTACAACTACTTCAACAACTAAACCTACCACTACCCCAACATCAAAACCTACCACTACCCCAACATCTACTACAACTACTTCAACAACTAAACCTACCACTACCCCAACATCTAAACCTACCACTACCCCAACATCTACTACAACTACTTCAACAACTAAACCTACCACTTCCCCAACAACAACTTCTACCACTACTGCAACAACAACTCCTACCACCACCTCAACAACAACTCCTACCACTACCCCAACATCAAAACCTACCACTACCCCAACATCTACTACAACTACCCCAACAACAAAACCGACCACTACCTCAACATCTACTACAACTACTTCAACAACTAAACCTACCACTACCCCAACATCAAAACCTACTACTACCTCAACATCTACTACAACTACTTCAACAACTAAACCTACCACTACCCCAACATCAAAACCTACCACCACACCAACAACTATTACAACTACTTCAACAACAAAACCTACCACTACCCCAACGTCTACTACAACTACTCCCACAACTAAACCTACCACCTCCCCAACAACAACTCCTACCACTACCCCAACAACTGCAACCACTACCCCAACATCTAAACCTACCACTACCCTAACAACAAAACCTACAACTACTACAGCTACTTCAACAACATCTCTTACCAGTAACCCAACAACAAAACCTACCACCACCCCAACAACTATTACAACTACTTCAACAACTAAACCTACCACTACCCCAACATCAAAACCTACTACTACCTCAACATCTACTACAACTACTTCAACAACTAAACCTACCACTACCCCAACATCAAAACCTACCACCACACCAACAACTATTACAACTACTTCAACAACAAAACCTACCACTACCCCAACATCTACTACAACTACTTCAACAACTAAACCTACCACTACCCCAACATCTAAACCTACCACTACCCCAACATCTACTACAACTACTTCAACAACTAAACCTACCACTTCCCCAACAACAACTTCTACCACTACCGCAACAACAACTCCTACCACCACCTCAACAACAACTCCTACCACTACCCCAACATCAAAACCTACCACTACCCCAACATCTACTACAACTACCCCAACAACAAAACCGACCACTACCTCAACATCTACTACAACTACTTCAACAACTAAACCTACCACTACCCCAACATCAAAACCTACTACTACCTCAACATCTACTACAACTACTTCAACAACTAAACCTACCACTACCCCAACATCAAAACCTACCACCACACCAACAACTATTACAACTACTTCAACAACAAAACCTACCACTACCCCAACGTCTACTACAACTACTCCCACAACTAAACCTACCACCTCCCCAACAACAACTCCTACCACTACCCCAACAACTGCAACCACTACCCCAACATCTAAACCTACCACTACCCTAACAACAAAACCTACAACTACTACAGCTACTTCAACAACATCTCTTACCAGTAACCCAACAACAAAACCTACCACCACCCCAACAACTATTACAACTACTTCAACAACAAAACCTACCACTACCCCAACATCTACTACAACTACTTCAACAACTAAACCTACCACTACCCCAACATTAAAACCTACCACTACCCCAACATCTACTACAACTACTATAACAACTAAACCTACCACTTCCCCAACAACAACTCCTACTACCACCTCAACAACAACTCCTACCACTACCCCAACAACAAAACCTACCACTACCTCAACATCTACTACAACTACTTCAACAACTAAACCTACAACTACCCCAACATCAAAACCTACTACTTCCTCAACATCTACTACAACTACTTCAACAACTAAACCTACCACTACCCCAACATCAAAACCTACCACCACACCAACAACTATTACAACTACTTCAACAACAAAACCTACCACTACCCCAACGTCTACTACAATTACTTCAACAACTAAACCTACAACTACCCCAACATCAAAACCTACCACTACCCCAACATCTACTACAACTACTATAACAACTAAACCTACCACTTCCCCAACAACAACTCCTACCACTACCGCAACAACAAAACCTACCACTACCTCAACATCTACTACAACTACTTCAACAACTAAACCTACCACTACCCCAACATCAAAACCTGCCACTACCCCAACGTCTACTACAACTACTCCCACAACTAAACCTACCACCTCCCAAACAACAACTCCTACCACTACCCCAACAACTGCAACCACTACCCCAACATCTAAACCTACCACTACCCTAACAACAAAACCTACAACTACTACAGCTACTTCAACAACATCTCTTACCAGTAACCCAACAACTAAACCTACCACTACCCCAACATCTACTACAACTACTTCAACAACTAAACCTACCACTACCCCAACATCAAAACCTACCACTACCCCAACATCTACTACAACTACTTCAACAACTAAACCTACCACTTCCCCAACAACAACTCCTACCACTACCGCAACAACAACTCCTACCACTACCCCAACAACAAAACCTTCCACTACCTCAACATCTACTACAACTACTTCAACAACTAAACCTACCACTACCCCAACATCAAAAACTACTACTACCCCAACATCTACTACAATTACTTCAACAACTAAACCTACAACTACCCCAACATCAAAACCTACCACTACCCCAACATCTACTACAACTACTATAACAACTAAACCTACCACTTCCCCAACAACAACTCCTACCACTACCGCAACAACAAAACCTACCACTACCTCAACATCTACTACAAGTACTTCAACAACTAAACCTACCACTACCCCAACAACAAAACCTACCACTACCCCAACGTCTACTACAACTACTCCCACAACTAAACCTACCACCTCCCCAACAACAACTCCTACCACTACCCCAACAACTGCAACCACTACCCCAACATCTAAACCTACCACTACCCTAACAACAAAACCTACAACTACTACAGCTACTTCAACAACATCTCTTACCAGTAACCCAACAACAAAACCTACCACCACCCCAACAACTATTACAACTACTTCAACAACTAAACCTACCACTACCCCAACATCTACTACAACTACTTCAACAACTAAACCTACCACTACCCCAACATCAAAACCTACCACTACCCCAACATCTACTACAACTACTTCAACAACTAAACCTACCACTTCCCCAACAACAACTCCTACCACTACCACAACAACAACTCCTACCACCACCTCAACAACAACTCCTACCACTACCCCAACAACAAAACCTTCCACTACCTCAACATCTACTACAACTACTTCAACAACTAAACCTACCACTACCCCAACATCAAAAACTACTACTACCCCAACATCTACTACAACTACTTCAACAACTAAACCTACAACTACCCCAACATCAAAACCTACCACTACCCCAACATCTACTACAACTACTATAACAACTAAACCTACCACTTCCCCAACAACAACTCCTACCACTACCGCAACAACAAAACCTACCACTACCTCAACATCTACTACAACTACTTCAACAACTAAACCTACCACTACCCCAACATCAAAACCTGCCACTACCCCAACATCTACTACAACTACTTCAACAACTAAACCTACCACTACCCCAACATCAAAAACTACTACTACCCCAACATCTACTACAATTACTTCAACAACTAAACCTACAACTACCCCAACATCAAAACCTACCACTACCCCAACATCTACTACAACTACTATAACAACTAAACCTACCACTTCCCCAACAACAACTCCTACCACTACCGCAACAACAAAACCTACCACTACCTCAACATCTACTACAACTACTTCAACAACTAAACCTACCACTACCCCAACATCAAAACCTGCCACTACCCCAACGTCTACTACAACTACTCCCACAACTAAACCTACCACCTCCCAAACAACAACTCCTACCACTACCCCAACAACTGCAACCACTACCCCAACATCTAAACCTACCACTACCCTAACAACAAAACCTACAACTACTACAGCTACTTCAACAACATCTCTTACCAGTAACCCAACAACAAAACCTACCACCACCCAAACAACTATTACAACTACTTCAACAACTAAACCTACCACTACCCCAACATCTACTACAACTACTTCAACAACTAAACCTACCACTACCCCAACATCAAAAACTACTACTACCCCAACATCTACTACAATTACTTCAACAACTAAACCTACAACTACCCCAACATCAAAACCTACCACTACCCCAACATCTACTACAACTACTATAACAACTAAACCTACCACTTCCCCAACAACAACTCCTACCACTACCGCAACAACAAAACCTACCACTACCTCAACATCTACTACAACTACTTCAACAACTAAACCTACCACTACCCCAACATCAAAACCTGCCACTACCCCAACATCTACTACAACTACTTCAACAACTAAACCTACCACTACCCCAACATCAAAAACTACTACTACCCCAACATCTACTACAATTACTTCAACAACTAAACCTACAACTACCCCAACATCAAAACCTACCACTACCCCAACATCTACTACAACTACTATAACAACTAAACCTACCACTTCCCCAACAACAACTCCTACCACTACCGCAACAACAAAACCTACCACTACCTCAACATCTACTACAACTACTTCAACAACTAAACCTACCACTACCCCAACATCAAAACCTGCCACTACCCCAACGTCTACTACAACTACTCCCACAACTAAACCTACCACCTCCCAAACAACAACTCCTACCACTACCCCAACAACTGCAACCACTACCCCAACATCTAAACCTACCACTACCCTAACAACAAAACCTACAACTACTACAGCTACTTCAACAACATCTCTTACCAGTAACCCAACAACAAAACCTACCACCACCCAAACAACTATTACAACTACTTCAACAACTAAACCTACCACTACCCCAACATCTACTACAACTACTTCAACAACTAAACCTACCACTACCCCAACATCAAAACCTACCACTACCCCAACATCTACTACAACTACTTCAACAACTAAACCTACCACTTCCCCAACAACATCTCCTACCACTACCGCAACAACAACTCCTACCACCACCTCAACAACAACTCCTACCACTACCCCAACAACAAAACCTACCACTACCTCAACATCTACTACAACTACTTCAACAACTAAACCTACCACTACCCCAACATCAAAAACTACTACTACCCCAACATCTACTACAACTACTTCAACAACTAAACCTACAACTACCCCAACATCAAAACCTACCACTACCCCCAACATCTACTACAACTACTATAACAACTAAACCTACCACTTCCCCAACAACAACTCCTACCACTACCGCAACAACAAAACCTACCACTACCTCAACATCTACTACAACTACTTCAACAACTAAATCTACCACTACCCCAACATCAAAACCTACTACTACCCCAACATCGACTACAACTACTTCAACATCTAAACCTACCACTTCCCCAACATCAAAACCTACCACTACCCCAACATCTACTACAACTACTATAACAACTAAACCTACCACTTCCCCAACAACAACTCCTACCACTACCGCAACAACAAAACCTACCACTACCTCAACATCTACTACAACTACTTCAACAACTAAACCTACCACTACCCCAACATCAAAACCTACTACTACCCCAACATCGACTACAACTACTTCAACATCTAAACCTACCACTTCCCCAACAACAACTCCTCACACTACCCCAACAACAGCTCCTACCACTACCCCAACATCAAAACCTACCACTACCCCAACAACATCTACTACAACTACTTCAACATCAAAACCTTCCACTTCCACAACAACTACTACAACCACTTCAACAACTAAACCTTCCACTACCACAACAACTACTACAACTACTTCAACAACTAAACCTACCACTATCCCAACACCAACTCCTACCACTACCCCAACATCAAAACCTTCCACTACCCCAACAACTACTGCAACTACTTCAACAACAACTACTACAACTACTTCAACAACTAAACCTTCCACTACCCCAACAACAACTACTACAACGACCCCAACATCAAAACCTACCACTACCCCAACATCTACTACAACTACTTCAACAACTAAACCTACCACTACCCCAGCAACAACTCCTACCACTACCCCAACATCAAAACCTACCACTACCCCAACAACTACTATATATTCTTCAACATCAAGACCTACCACTACCCCAACAAGTACTACAGCTCCACCAACAACAACCACTACCCCAACTATTACCACAACAACAGCCTTCATTGTAGTCACAAATCCACCAAATACCCCAAATACATTGCAGTCAGTCGCACCTCAAGAGCTATATACAACTTTGACCATACAGACAGAAAAAACTATGACATCAAACCCTACCACAACCCCAACAACAACCCCTACCACCACCCCAACAACACCCCCTACCACTAGCCCAACCACAAATCCTACCACATTATGTTTTTGCACATACAAAAATCTACATTTCCCTGCTGGTAAGTGATAAGTTTCCTTCATTAAAATGATACATTCTGACTACATATTGCATTCATACACTTCATTTAATGTATATTCATTACTAATATTATGTTTATGTTTAGGTTCCTTGATATATAATGAGACTGATGGGGCAGGCTGGTGTTTCACATCCTACTGTAACTCAAGTTGTGTTGTTGAGAAACAAGCCAGACCATGTCCCTCTACGACCCCAGCTACAGTCAGCACTGTCTCAGCTACAGTCAGCACTGTCTCAACTACAGTCAGCACTGTCTCAACAACAACAGAAGCTACCCATTCTACAACATCTAGATTGTCCTCGACTACACCTTACACGGGCTGTGAATATGTCTTTCCACCAAGAAAGGTAATGAAATAAAGTAAACAGAATAATTGTGTTTCTTAGTTCGTAGTGTTGTGTAGTTTATATAGTTGTGTAGTTCGCAGTGTTGTGTAGTTTATAGTGTTCTGTAGTTCATAGTGTTCTGTAGTTCGTAGTGTTGTGTACTTCATAGTGCTGTGTAGTTCATAGAGTTGCGTAGCTCATAGTGTTGTGTAGTTCATAGTGTTGTGTAGTTTATAGTGTTGTGTAGTACGTAGTGTGTTTAATTTCAGGACTAAAACATACATTTTCAACTTTAGGATGGTGAGACTTGGAAGACAGACAACTGCACTACTCAGACTTGCCACAGAGGTGTAATTACCACCACGCCTGTGGACTGTAAGTCTGTAGAAAAGCCTGTGTGTGAAAATGGATTCCCACCAGTGAAAGTCTATGACGAATCAGGTTGCTGCTATCACTACGAATGTGAATGTAAGTTCAAAACGTAATGTTTTAAATGATCTTCTCACCATCTACAAATACTTATTACTCCAAGTTTACTTGTTTTAAAGACGTCCTTCAGTGATATTTGAACTTTTCCTGTTGAAAGTGATATCCCAAGTATAAATACAGTAAAGTACACATACTGAAGGGTAAAGAAATACAAAATGTTTTTTTTTTACACAACTGCAAACTTCAAGGAGTTGGTCTGATCCAGTGGCGCAACTTTGGTTTTAGAAGTGGGGGGGCATAATCATTATCTTTATTATTTGTATCCAGTCAGATAAACACTCCAAACAGCCTACTGGACCACTCAGAGGCATCCGCATGGTCCTGAAGCGCAGCATTGCCTTGTTTTGTATCACATTACAATGATAAAACTGGGGGGGAACAAAAATGCAATTTCAGAAACTGGGGGAGACATGCCCCCGTCCACCCCCCGTCCCCAGTGAAAGTTGCACCCTTGATCTGATCAAATCAAATCAAATTTTATTTGTCACATACACATGGTTAGCAGATGTTAATACGAGTGTAGCGAAATGCTTGTGCTTCTAGTTCCGACAACGCAGTAATAATCCAACAAGTAATCTAACTAACAATTCCAAAAAAAACGACTGTCTTATACACAGTGTAAGGGGATAAAGAATATGTACATAAGGATATATGAATGAGTGATGGTACAGAGCAGCATAGGCAAGATACAGTAGATGATATCGAGTACAGTATATACATATGAGATGAGTATGTAAACAAAGTGGCATAGTTAAAGTGGCTAGTGATACATGTATTACATAAGGATGCAGTAGATTATATAGATTACAGTATATACGTATACATATGAGATGAATAATGTAGGGTATGTAAACATTATAAACATTATATTAGGTAGCATTGTGATGTTATCAGCTTGTGCCATTTCATGAGGATACCTAGACCAGCTGCTGTGTTCAGTAAATCAGGTGTTAAATGAGGTGAAAAGGAGACTGGAGGAGGACTTTAAACTCTTGTATTGATGAGTGATCTATCTATTTGTTACCTTCTTCTGTTCTATCTCTCAGGTATATGCTATGGATGGGGAGACCCTCATTACGTCACATTTGATGGCCAATATTACAGTTTCCAGGAAAACTGCACCTACGTTTTGATGAAAGAAATAGTTCCTCTACAGAACTTCAGTGTCATCATCGACAATTATAACTGCGATCCGTCTGGACATGCGACCTGCCCTCAGTCTCTGATTGTCTATTACAAGTCCTATGAAATCGTTCTTACTCCGATGAGATTAAACGTGACAACAAATATGGTAATTATAACTGTGCTATTATTCACATTTATACACTTTAAAAAGTGCACTTTGAGATAGACATAATTTGAGATAGACATTCTTTGATATAGACATTCTTGATACAGACATTCTTTGATACAGACATTCTTGACACAGACATTCTTTGAAACAGACATTCTTTGATCTAGACATTATCATGCCACTTTAAGACTTAAAATAATCTAGCTTCATATTTTGAAATCTATTATTTACTTATTTACTTTTTGTAACGTGGGGGTATTGATTAATAGGGATATCTGATCTTGCTGACTACTACAAATGTAATTTGCAGTACTACACTACAGTAGTTACAAATAGTTATTTAGCAGCATTACATATTGGTTAACCACTTTGATGATGCCATCACATTAACTCAAAACCATCATCAAGGTATCTGAAACATTCCCATGACATTTCAAAGAATTTCATTATATTGACAAATTATTAACAGACTACCAACTCTTCTTGTGACTTCATTTAGTTCTGGAAACTGTTCATATCTTATCTACATTATTGTAATGTTATTATGTTCTCTATTCTCATTCCTAATGTAATGTTTTTCCTTATCATTCACAAGGTTTACATCAATGGAAATCAGATCTTCCCGACCTTTTCTAATGAAGACCTCATGATCACCAGCACTGGGGTGGAGTTACTGTTGAAGATCCCTGCCATTAAAGCAACAGTGATGTTTAAGTCCCTTATGTTCAGTGTAACCCTGCCAAACTCCCTATTCCACAACAACACAGAGGGGCAGTGTGGTAAGTATGTAGGCTTTACTGCATCCCAAATGGCACACTGTTCCCAATGTAGTGCACTCCTTTTAACCAGGGGGAATAGGATCCCATTGTAGTGCACTCCTTTTAACCAGGGGGAATAGGGTCCCAATGTAGTGCACTCCTTTTAACCAGGGGGAATAGGGTCCCAATGTAGTGCACTCCTTTTAACCAGGGGGAATAGGGTCCCATTGTAGTGCACTCCTTTTAACCAGGGGGAATAGGGTCCCATTGTAGTGCACTCCTTTTAACCAGGGGGAATAGGGTCCCATTTGGGATGCAACCATTGTGTAGACCAAAAACACTTTAAGCATGATTCAGATGAACAGCTTGTAGTACGCTGTGAGTAAACTGAACATTTGTTGCAATGATTTAATGTTATTTTGTTGTGTGTTTTTGCATTTCTATGGCCTTAAAGAGTTCACTGTACAGTTACAATGATAGCATATCCAATTAAAAGATACTGTAGGTAGGCTTAAAGGTATGAGCAGCTGTTTCTGAAATAAAATAACTTGTTGTTTTCTCTCATTCCCATATTTATTGTACCTTTATAAAGGTACCTGTGACAATATCAGGAAAAACGATTGCAGATTACCGAATGGACAGATTGACCCATCATGTCCTGGGATGGCTCATGAATGGAAGATTCCTGATGTTAAAAAACCCTACTGTGAACGGCAACCCCCTACCCCACCTACCCCCACGCCTCCAACCTGCCCATCAGGAAAGACATCAATCTGTGACATCATACTTAGCCCGTAAGACGTGTAACCTTGTAATAACACAAAGAGACAGCTATATTACAAAGACAAGGGAATCTGATTGAGGTTGCTGTGACACTGTTTACATACAAGTCTGTAAACTCTCCGGTAAAGGCAAGGGTTGTTGTTCCATAACTTAGAACCAAACTTATCTTACAGACTGTTTATGCCGTATAAAATATGTCATATTCATAAGATGCTTCACAAATAATGAAGTGTGTAAGGCATACGGTAATCAATATTTGTAAGAAATCTGTTGTGACATGTTATAGCCCCTTTTGGGTTAGGCCGATATAATAACTTAAATGGGTTCTTTATTTTGGAAGGGTCTTTAAGCAATGCCATGATGTTATCCCACGTCAACCCTTCTTCGAGGCCTGTAAGTTTGATGTCTGCCACATGCCAAACATCTCAATCGGCTGCTCCAGCCTGGAAGCCTACGCCGTGAGGTGTGCAGCAGCTGGAGTCTGTATCGACTGGAGGAAATCAACAAATGGAACATGTGGTAGGGAAGGACTTTCATATCCAATAAGCCTGTGTCCCCAATGGGATCCTATTCCCTACATAGTGCACTGCTTTTGACCTGGCTCCTGCCATAAGTAGTGATCTAAGTAGGGAATAGGATCCAATTTCGGATGCAGGATAGATGTTAACACGGTTTTAAATAATTCTAATAACTTTATGATTTATCATAATTCATTGAATTTTGACAATCTGCATTTACAAATTGTATACTTACTGTTTTGTCTTTCATTCCATCTTGACCATATTAACAGAACTGACCTGCCCTAAGACCAAAGTGTATAAGGCATGTGGTTCTACTATCCAGCCAACATGCAATTCAAGGTATCCATGTCATTCTCATCTCATTCCCATCTCATCTCATTCTCTTCTCATCTCATTCCCATCCCATCTCATTCTCATTCCCATCTCATTCTCATCTCATCTCATTCTCATTCCCATCTCATTCCCATCTCATCTCATTCCCATCTCATTCTCATCTCATTCCCATCTCATTCTCATTCCCATCTCATTCCCATCTCATCTCATTCTTATTCTCATTCCGATCTCATCTCATTCTCATCTCATTCCCATCTCATCTCATTCTCATCTCATTCTCATCTCATTTCATTCTCATCTCATTCCCATCTCATCTCATCTCATTCCAATCTCATTCTCATCTCATTCCATTCCCATCTCATATCATTCTCATCTCATCTCATTCCCATCTCATTCCCATCTCATTCTCATTCCCATCTCATCTCATTCTCATCTCATCTCATTCCCATCTAATTCTCATCCACATCTCATTCTCATTCCCATCTCATCGCATTCCCATCTCATTCCCATCTCATCTCATTCCCATCTCATTCTCATCTAATTCTCATTCCCGTATCATCTCATTCCCATCTCATTATTTTACACTTGTAAATACACCACTTGTTTCCATTATATTCCAACGTTTTTAGTCTGTAATTAATTGTTTTTTCTTACCATAGATACAATGACAAATATGTGCATTCATGTCAGGGAGCACAAAGGAGCCGTGACTTTGTATGTGACTCATTCATGGAGGGCTGTTTCTGCCCTGAGGCTACCATCTTGTTCAACACATTCTCTGACACCTGTGTTCGTGACTGTGGTAAGGATGTGTCAGTTTGAGGAATACATTGTTTAATTGTGTCTCAAAGTACCAGCATGTATGACCTAAGATCTTATTTTCCCTTCAAGGATGCACAGGACCTGATGGAAAACCCAAACAGGTAATAATGTGGATGTATACCACAATGAATCTGTCAGAAGAAATGGTTCAACAGCTCACTTCACATTATGGCCCACAAAAATGTTCTGTATAGAACCCCCATTATTTGAATCAGTTTACTAGTTTCATTGGGGCTTGTAAGTTGTCCAGCCCTGAAGAGGCTGGAGCCCTATTGTTATTATCAATCAATCAAATGTATTTGATAAAGCCCTTTTTTCATCAGCAGCAGCAACAAAGCCTTTACACATACCCAGCCTAAAACCTCAAAGAGCAAGCAATGCAGAGGTAGAAAGACAGTGGCTAGGAAAAACTCCCTAGAGGGCAGAAACCTAGGAATAAACCAAGAGAGGAACCAGGCTCTGACGGGTGGCCAGTCCTCGTCTTAATACATTTGAAGTCTCTGCTAACAGTGTTTGTTTTGTCCCAACACAGTTTGGTGAGACTTGGTACAGTAACTGCCAGAAGTGCACGTGTAATGCTGACACACTGAGTGTCCAGTGTGAACCAGTGAAATGTCCGCCCCAAGAAATTGTTACCTGTAAGAAGTACGGGGAGGTGTTGGTCAACGAGACGGTGGACTGCTGTCAGATAAATACATGTGGTGAGTAGAGACAGGATAGAGAGGCACCTTAACGTGCTACCAGGTAACCTGGGTACAAGTCTGTTTGTGCTAAATGTTTGACATATGACAAGGAGTGGAATGTTAGCACCAAACAGCTCTTCATTCTAGCTACTTCATAAAGCCTTCATAAGCACTACATAAATGTGTTATAAAGCATCTTTAACATGCTTTATAAAGGGTTCATAAATGTGCCATAACTCTGTGACATAATCACTGGACTGTGATTAGTGTAGCTTGTCCCTGAGCTGGTGGACCAATGGGTTCTTACCTCTCTTTCTGCAGGAGGTTCTGCATGTTGATTCCAACCTTAAAAGTAACAACAAAGACATTTAGCAGGTGTGTTAGGAAATGCCTTTATCACACCAATTAAATTAAATTTGAGGTCTTTATTGGCAAGGGAAATATATGTTAACATTGCCAAAGCAAGTGAAGTCGATAATAAACAAAAGTGAAATGAACAATAAAAATTAACAGTAAACATTACACATATAGAATTTCCAAAAGAATAAAGACATTTCAATACAGTGTTGAAAGGATGTGCAAATTATTTGAAATAACTATTGTGATAGCTACAATATGTAATCTAACTCAACACTTAACTACGATAAATTACAATAAATATAGGTTAATTATTCATAAAGTTTATGCCACCATTTGTAAAGCACAGGTTTGTCTAATTTGACACAGTGAGTTATTGGACCCTGTCATTAGACCCTGTCATTGGACCCTGTCATTGGACCCTGTCATTAGACCCTGTCATTAGACCCTGTCATTGGACCCTGTTATTGGACCTGTCATTGGACCATCATGCACCATAATTTAAAAACTGTGTAAAGTGATAAAACAGTGACTTCATATTTCTATTCCAAGAATGTGGAAAGGCACAGCGCTCACTCAAACATATCATGTACTTAGACTTTAACTTCAACCTGGAGCTAATTATTAAGCCCAGGATGAATGTAAATATTATCATGAACATGGAGCAGGTGTCATGATGGTAACATGGTGCAGGTGTCATGATGGTAACATGGTGCAGGTTTCATGATGGTAACATGGTGCAGGGTGTCATGATGGTAACATGGTGCAGGTGTCATGATGGTAACATGGTGCAGGTGTCATGATGGTAACACGGTGCAGGTGTCATGATGGTAACATGGTGCAGGTGTCATGATGGTAACACGGTGCAGGTGTCATGACGGTAACATGGTGCAGGTGTCATGATGGTAACACGGTGCAGGTGTCATGACGGTAACATGGTGCAGGTGTCATGACGGTAACATGGTGCAGGTGTCATGATGGTAACATGGTGCAGGTGTCATGATGGTAACATGGTGCAGGTGTCATGATGGTAACATGGTGCAGGAATTGTGACTAACTTAACTGTTATGTCTCAACCATTGTCTGACCCTTTTATTGTGTGTTCTTTCAGTGGCCAAACCTGTTTGTGTCCACAACAATACTGAATACACGGTGAGAAGAGACACTTCTTTGACACTCTGGCAGAATAGAGCAGTATTACAATAAATAATTTGTACATTTTGCATGAAATAAACCTAAATATTGATTCCCTAATGAGAACATATAAATGCTTAAAAATGTTCATTAATGATCATAAATGTTAAAGATGTAAATGCTTAAGAATTGTAATGCTTGTTTACATTTTCGATTAATGATATACATATTTGTAAAAGGTTTATAAACGATTTATCAACGCTTATTTATTGAAGTTTTTATAACGTACAGTATCAAATTACCAACATGTATTTTTTTGCTACTTGACAGCTTGGGGAGTTTTGGTCGCCCCCTAGTGACCGCTGTGTGAAGTATGAATGCACAAAGACAAACAACCAGTTCATCATTGTGGAATCCAAATTTAAATGCCCAGTGTTCCGTCCAGAGGACTGTGTCCCTGTAAGTAGATGAGGAAACTGGTTGAATGTGTTTGTTTGAAGTAAAGTAACTATACCTAAATATACTGCTTGCTTCATTTGATAGTAACTTGGAGGTTATATTGAATTTACACCCGAGTAACATATTCATAGATGATCATAGTTTTCCAATATAACATCTACACTGTGTTCTCTAGCTCAATAGACTGTAACTAGTCGTATCCAAATTGAGCTGTACACTATTCTTTTTGACAGGGAACTGAGAAAACTGATGCAAATGGATGTTGCACAACCTGTAAGTTAAAACAATATAATGATTCATTTCTAAATATTCATGATTTGTTTTGTATTTTTCGTTTATACGTCAGATCTAAGAGTCAAACATAACCTCTTATGAGCCTGACCTCTTATGACACAATAAATCAATGTTGAGTTACTGTAGATGAAACTGAATACAGATGTGATGTACTTTTTCAAGTTGCTAAAAGTCTATGCACTTTACATAGTAAGGGGGAAACTCACCACTTTAAAATGTCCTCCTTAACTCTGTCTACCTCCACAGGCACTTTAATCAGTCACTGTGATGTGAAGAACACCACCACCTACCTAGAGGTGAATAACTGCAGGTCCTCTGTGCCGGTGGAAATCTCAGCCTGCGGGGGATCCTGTGGAACATCTTCTAAGTAAGTACAAACTCTAAATAAGAACACACACACACATGCCAAAAAAGCACACAGAAACAAACGCAACATGCATTTGGGTTTTGCAGAAATGTGTATGCGGGGAATTGGATTGAAGGGTAAGATTTCAATGGGAGGTGACCTATGGCAGAATAAATGTGGTACTGTTTCTAACAGTGTTGTTTGTGTGTCCTGTTTGCTAGGTACTCTGCAGAGAAAAACACCCTGATGCACTCCTGCTCCTGCTGTCAAGAGATGTCTACCAGTGAGAGGAAGGTGGAGATGGTCTGCCCTGACGGGAAGAAGATCATGCAGTCCTACATTTACATTGATAAGTGTGGCTGCCATGACTCTGAGTGTGACCAGAACAACCACTTAGATTAGGCCTTGAAGAATGAAGTCTTTTGAAGTGTTCTTATTTACCTGCATGGAATATTAAATAGTTTTATCTAAAGGGAACCAATAGGGTCTGTCTCATTATCATATAGGCTACTTTCATGAACTGCATGTCCTTTCTCTCTACACTATCATAGACATTATGCAAACCTATTAAACTGATGAAGAAGCATGAAGTCATTATCTTTCTTGTTTTATTTCATATTGTCAAGTGCGTCATTGTGTGACTAGGGAAACAGTACACATAGTATTTAATAAAGAACATATTCATTACATAACGGTTACTATTAAAAGGGGCAATCTGCAATTCAAACAATAACAAAGTGGTCACCCTGCCAGTGTTTTGGCAAAAAGCTGAAGAATGGGGCTGGAGAAATGTAACCACTCTCAAGTTCATAGACAGGCCATGGATGTAAGAACTGACCGTCCATGAAATCAAAATGATAGTTTTGAGGCTATACAGTTTTTGTTAACAATTATGTTGTTTCCCAACAATGGAATAAAACAATCTTATATTTTGGGTTGTGATGGGCTACGACAGTTGAACTCAGCTCATTAGGCATTTATAAGTGATATTCTTCAAGAATCAATGGGTATTATCAATTTACAAGTCCAGAAATATATGTAGCGATCACAGATTAGTCACTTAAATCTGCAACACTGATTACCTATTCTTATTCATTGATGTCAAAATGTCAGAAGAACCACACATTTTGTTTAGCCAATTCTATCTCAATGAATGTGTTTGTCATTACAAGATGTAGCTAATATTCACCTAGATATGTGTTTATTTATTGACATTTAGATGGAAATTTTAGCCGGAGACAAAGTTTATAGCAAGTTGAACATTTTATTTAACAGTGTTCTGTAAGGATATGGAGCAGAGAGATGGGAGCTTGTTGGTATTCTATAAGGTTTTCTATAAGGACATGCGACACAACCTGGAATCGAACTCAGGCCTGTAGTGATGCCAGAGCACTGTGAGGCCAATTTTGCATTTCTATTAGGATATTGATTTGATTTATTTCTAACGCATGTTGTGACGTGACTCAGATTAACCTCTCTGCGATATGTAGCGTCCCACCTGACCAAAAACCAGGGAAAATGCAGAGCGCCAAATTCAAATAAATGACTATAAAACTCAAACTTTCATGAAATCACACATGTAAGATACCAAATTAAAGCTACACTTGTTGTGAATCCAGCCAACATGTCAGATTTTCAAAAATATTTTTCGGCGAAAGCAAACGATGCTAATATCTGAGGATAGCACCATAGTAAACAAGGAGCGAAAAGCATATTTGATCCCTGCAGGCGCAACACAAAACACAGAAATAAAAATATAATTCATGCCTTACCTTTGACAAGCTTATTTTGTTGGCACTCCAATATGTCCCATAAACATCACAAATGGTCCTTTTGTTCAATTAATTCCGTCGATATATATCTAAAATGTCAATTTATTTGGCGCGTTTGATCCAGAAAAACACTGATTCCAACTTGCGCAACGTGACTACAAAATATCTCAAAAGTTACCTGTAAACTTTGCCAAAACATTTCAAACGACTTTTGTAATGCAACTTTAGGTATTTTTTAACATAAATAATTGATCAAATTTAAGACGGGATGATCTGTGTTCTATACAGGAGGAAAACAAACTGTAGCTTTCTGGTCACTCGCCTCTAACAGTACGCTTCAAGTGACCCTCGTTCAAGATGGTCGTACTTCTTCATTACACAAAGGAATAACCTCAACCAGTTTCTAAAGACTGTTGACATCCAGTGGAAGCGAGAAGAACTGCAAGAAGGTCCCTTAGAAATCTGGATTCCCAATGAAATCGTATTGAAAAGAGAGTGACCTCAAAAAAAACTAATCTGAATGGTTTGTCCTCGGGGTTTCGCCTGCTAAATAAGTTATGTAATACTCACAGACGTGATTCAAACAGTTTTAGAAACTTCAGAGTGTTTTCTACCCAAATATACTAATACTATGCATATTTTATCTTCTGGGGATGAGTAGCAGGCAGTTGAATTTGGGCATGCATTTCATCCGGACGTGACAATACTGCCCCCTGTCACCAAGAAGTTAACATAAAACATCAATAATGTTCCAACCGGAGAATTCCTTTGTCTTCAGAAATGCACTGGAACGAGAGGTAACTCTGTCGGGAACACGCGTCATGAGACCAAGGATCTCTGCCAGACCACTGACTCAAAGAGGTCTCATGAGCCCTTCCTTTATAGCAGAATCCTCATTCAAGTTTCTAAAGACGGTTGACATCTAGTGGAAGCCGTAGGAAGTGCAACTTTATCCATATCTCAATGTGTATTCGGTATGCCAAGCTTTGAAAAACGACAAACCTCAGATGTCCCACTTCCCGGTTGGATTGTTCTCAGGTTTTTGCCTGCCATATGAGTTCTGTTATACTCACGGACATCATTCAAACAGTTTTAGAAACTTCAGAGTGTTTTCTATCCAATACTAATAATAATATGCATATATTAGCATCTGAGACAGAGTAGGAGGCAGTTCACTATGGGCATGCTATTCATCCAAAAGTGAAAATGCTGCCCCCTATCCCAAAAAGGTACAAATAGACAGCCCTAAACCTAATGTGTGTGGAATAATACATTACCCAATTCGTAAAGGGCCTTTGAAAAGCAGAGACGCTGAAGTGGTTCAGGAAGTGCCACACGAGTGTTATATTCAGCCCTTGGCTGAAGATGAACATTCAGAGAAATACGTGTTCTATGATTTTGAGACAAATCAGGGGTTCATTTGCCTATTTTTGTATTTACCATGACTTTCAAGGGTGAAAAGTGGTCGGCAGAGGGACCCAATTGTGCACTGCTTTTTCTAAAACATTTTAGAAAACCCCAGTACAGAAACTTCACGTTTATAGCGCACAATTCTAGAGCCTATGACTCCTACCTTCTTCTGAACCACTTGATACAGCAAGGCGTTGCACCCAGTGTCATAGCTCAAGGTAGTAAAATCTTGTGTTTTGTAGACCCCGAATTCAACCAGAGATACATTGACAGTTTAAGCTTCTTACCCATGAGATTGGCTCAAATGCCAGAGGCCTTGCGTTTTGAAAACTCTGTGAAAGGCTGGTTTCCCCACTTCTTCACATCTGAGGAGAATCTACATTATGTCGGATCATATCCCAGCCCCGAAATGTACGGGTGTGATCAAATGTCTCCCAAACAGCGTGAGAGATTCATGACGTGGTACGAGACAGTAAGACATATCACCTTTGATTTCCATAAAGAGATGGAATCATACTGTGACAATGATGTGGTTATAGTGCGTGACGGATGCCTCTGATTCAGAGAAGAGGTAATCAAAGATGCAGGCATTGACCCCTGGAGTTGTTCAACTATTGCATCGGCATGCATGAAAACCTATCGTACACACTTTCTACCTACAGCATCTATAGCTATGCCCTCGCCTGACAACTACCGACGCCAATTCAAATCATACTCTAGTGGGTCCATTCAATGGTTGGAGTACTTGGCCCAGGATAAAGACATTTTTATTCAACATGCTTTGAATAGGGGTGAGAAGGCGTTTGGGTCTTATCATTGAGATGGATGCACACAGATTGACAGGGTTGAGACCATGGTTGTAAATCTTGCTTTGTGCCCCAGGCCATGTGTGTCCTAACCCGAAATACTTTTGGGGAAATGTACCAAGAGTTTCAAGACAAATACGATTCTTTAAAGAGTACATCAAGACCTTCTTGAGATGCAAGCAAATGGCTTCAGGCTATCCTGCATCGGTCACAGATCAAGAGAGCAAAGACAAGTACATTCAAGACTATCACAACAGAGAAGGCATACTGACAGAATAGAGGTCAACAAAACCAAAATAAATGTGTCGAAATAGTACTTGAACTCACTTTGTGGCAAGCTTTTGCAGAGATGCAATATGCTAACAATGCCGATCATTAAAGACCCCGAAGAATTGTGGGAATTTGTTTTTTCGGGCCAATACAACATTTCAAATTTTTCATTCTTGAGTCAAGACATTGCCCTGGTGCAATGGAGGCGTAACAAGAAGTGGGTTCTACCCCCGTGTAGTGTGTTTCTTGCAGCATTTAGCACGGCCTATGGCCGACTTGAACTGTACACCCTCATGGAGCAGCTTCAGAGGCGGGTTCTTTACCACGACATAGACTCTGTGATCTATGTAAGCAAACAGGGTGATTGGAACCCCCCACTTAGCAACTATCTGGGTGGTTTAACTCGAAGATGGTGACCATATCACAGAATGGTCCTCCTGTGGTCCCAAAAGCAAACCTTTTGGGACCACAGGAGGCAATCACATGGTGATTCACAGGAGGCAATCACATCACGTGACAATCACGTGGTGTTGAAAGCCAAAGGCTTGACTCAAAAACTATGACAATGCCCCGCGTGTCAACTTGGAATCAATCACACGCTTGGTCAAGGGGTTCATAAACGACCAAAATAGTGCCTTGGAGATTTTGAGCTCCTACAAAAAAATTGTTAGGGATAAAAAGGGCTTCCATCTAAGGAATGCCCCACTTACTAAAATATTCAGGGTAGTCTATAACAAGAGACTGCTTTTGCCTGACGGGACCACATTGCCCTTTGGCTACTGACTTATGCTACAAGCCCCAGTGTGTTTTTGACCCCCGGTTGCAACTACCAAAATCGGCCTTAATCGCAGGCCCCTCCAATAGTGGTAAAACTTGTTTTGTAAAAAGTATTTTAGAGAATTCTGAACATGTTTATCTCAAAAGCCTGACAATATTGTGTGGTGTTATTTGTGTTATCAACCTCTGTATGATGAATTATTGAAGACAATAAAAATAAAGTTTGTTGAAGGAATACCTGAATCCCTGTCTGATGATGAACTTCTCCGTCCTCATAAAAACAATTTGCTGGTTTTGGACGATATGCTATTTGCAGGTAGCGAACATGCCGAAATTGAACAAGCTTTTACCCAATATATTCATCATAGAAACCTGTCCGTGCTTTACTTGGTGCAGAATGTCTTTCACCAAGGTAAAAATAGCCGCACCATCAGTTTGAACACCAATTACATGGTTTTGTTCAAAAATCCTAGAAACAAACTACAAATTAATACTCTAACTCAGCAGATGTACCCGGGAAGGAAATCCTACTTTATGGAGAGCTACGAGGACGCTACCAAAGCGCCATTTTCTTATTTAATCGTGGATTTAAAAGCAAATCCTCCAGAACACCTGAGGATACGAACCGGTCTGTTCCCGTGGGAGTGGCCGGCTGCGTACATTCCTAAAAAGTAAAACGCTATGTCTCTGCGTTTAAAAAGAAACAAGCCCCTCTTGAGAAGCCTAGTTGGGAATACAGCTAAAGAAGGGAAGGCCATCTTGGGTCACTGTTCTTCAGATCTCATATTAGCCCTATGTGAGATTGCTTTGAATCTTCTCAAAGGACGCAGTCCCCTCACCCTGACCCAATTGAAAAAATTAAAGAGACAAAAGACCGCGATTAAAATCTTTGCCAATAAAAGGGCAAGTCTTCAAAAGAAAAGACAGCATACAACAGTCTGGCGGTTTTCTTCTACCTTTACTAAGTATAGCTGTGCCCTTTATCACCAGCCTTATTGCTGCCAGACGTGGGGGTTGAACAAAGAGTTTGATGGCCAATAAAATGTACCTGGTGTTTCAACAAGAGTTGGATAGACTTAAAAAAACAAATGCAGGGTCCTGAAAATATCAGACAAACAGCGGAAAATGATTTGGATACGCCCATGAAGGATATTTTGAACCGAAAAGGCTGGAACCCCTATGATAAGGTCCAAAAATACACAAACCTATTGCGAAGGTATTTGGCCTTGGTAAACCAAGGTGAGAGAGAGAGACCAACCATTTAACACTTTCCCTGCCGGACCCTGTAAAAGTTGACGAGCCTAGCCATAGATACAATGACAAATATGTGCATTCATGTCAGGGAGCACAAAGGAGCCGTGACTTTGTATGTGACTCATTCATGGAGGGCTGTTTCTGCCCTGAGGCTACCATCTTGTTCAACACATTCTCTGACACCTGTGTTCGTGACTGTGGTAAGGATGTGTCAGTTTGAGGAATACATTGTTTAATTGTGTCTCAAAGTACCAGCATGTATGACCTAAGATCCTATTTTCCCTTCAAGGATGCACAGGACCTGATGGAAAACCCAAACAGGTAATAATGTGGATGTATACCACAATGAATCTGTCAGAAGAAATGGTTCAACAGCTCACTTCACATTATGGCCCACAAAAATGTTCTGTATAGAACCCCCATTATTTGAATCAGTTTACTAGTTTCATTGGGGCTTGTAAGTTGTCCAGCCCTGAAGAGGCTGGAGCCCTATTGTTATTATCAATCAATCAAATGTATTTGATAAAGCCCTTTTTTCATCAGCAGCAGCAACAAAGCCTTTACACATACCCAGCCTAAAACCTCAAAGAGCAAGCAATGCAGAGGTAGAAAGACAGTGGCTAGGAAAAACTCCCTAGAGGGCAGAAACCTAGGAATAAACCAAGAGAGGAACCAGGCTCTGACGGGTGGCCAGTCCTCGTCTTAATACATTTGAAGTCTCTGCTAACAGTGTTTGTTTTGTCCCAACACAGTTTGGTGAGACTTGGTACAGTAACTGCCAGAAGTGCACGTGTAATGCTGACACACTGAGTGTCCAGTGTGAACCAGTGAAATGTCCGCCCCAAGAAATTGTTACCTGTAAGAAATACGGGGAGGTGTTGGTCAACGAGACGGTGGACTGCTGTCAGATAAATACATGTGGTGAGTAGAGACAGGATAGAGAGGCACCTTAACGTGCTACCAGGTAACCTGGGTACAAGTCTGTTTGTGCTAAATGTTTGACATATGACAAGGAGTGGAATGTTAGCACCAAACAGCTCTTCATTCTAGCTACTTCATAAAGCCTTCATAAGCACTACATAAATGTGTTATAAAGCATCTTTAACATGCTTTATAAAGGGTTCATAAATGTGCCATAACTCTGTGACATAATCACCGGACTGTGATTAGTGTAGCTTGTCCCTGAGCTGGTGGACCAATGGGTTCTTACCTCTCTTTCTGCAGGAGGTTCTGCATGTTGATTCCAACCTTAAAAGTAACAACAAAGACATTTAGCAGGTGTGTTAGGAAATGCCTTTATCACACCAATTAAATTAAATTCGAGATCTTTATTGGCAAGGGAAATATATGTTAACATTGCCAAAGCAAGTGAAGTCGATAATAAACAAAAGTGAAATGAACAATAAAAATTAACAGTAAACATTACACATATAGAATTTCCAAAAGAATAAAGACATTTCAATACAGTGTTGAAAGGATGTGCAAATTATTTGAAATAACTATTGTGATAGCTACAATATGTAATCTAACTCAACACTTAACTACGATAAATTACAATAAATATAGGTTAATTATTCATAAAGTTTATGCCACCATTTGTAAAGCACAGGTTTGTCTAATTTGACACAGTGAGTTATGTCATGCAGTTATTGGACCCTGTCATTAGACCCTGTCATTGGACCCTGTCATTGGACCCTGTCATTAGACCCTGTCATTAGACCCTGTCATTGGACCCTGTTATTGGACCCTGTCATTGGACCATCATGCACCATAATTTAAAAACTGTGTAAAGTGATAAAACAGTGACTTCATATTTCTATTCCAAGAATGTGGAAAGGCACAGCGCTCACTCAAACATATCATGTACTTAGACTTTAACTTCAACCTGGAGCTAATTATTAAGCCCAGGATGAATGTAAATATTATCATGAACATGGAGCAGGTGTCATGATGGTAACATGGTGCAGGTGTCATGATGGTAACATGGTGCAGGTGTCATGATGGTAACATGGTGCAGGGTGTCATGATGGTAACATGGTGCAGGTGTCATGATGGTAACATGGTGCAGGTGTCATGATGGTAACACGGTGCAGGTGTCATGATGGTAACATGGTGCAGGTGTCATGATGGTAACACGGTGCAGGTGTCATGACGGTAACATGGTGCAGGTGTCATGATGGTAACACGGTGCAGGTGTCATGACGGTAACATGGTGCAGGTGTCATGACGGTAACATGGTGCAGGTGTCATGATGGTAACATGGTGTAAGTGTCATGATGGTAATATGGTGACACGATGCAGGTGTCATGATGGTAACATGGTGCAGGTGTCATGATGGTAACATGGTGCAGGTGTCATGATGGTAACATGGTGCAGGTGTCATGATGGTAACATGGTGCAGGTGTCATGATGGTAACATGGTGCAGGAATTGTGACTAACTTAACTGTTATGTCTCAACCATTGTCTGACCCTTTTATTGTGTGTTCTTTCAGTGGCCAAACCTGTTTGTGTCCACAACAATACTGAATACACGGTGAGAAGAGACACTTCTTTGACACTCTGGCAGAATAGAGCAGTATTACAATAAATAATTTGTACATTTTGCATGAAATAAACCTAAATATTGATTCCCTAATGAGAACATATAAATGCTTAAAAATGTTCATTAATGATCATAAATGTTAAAGATGTAAATGCTTAAGAATTGTAATGCTTGTTTACATTTTCGATTAATGATATACATATTTGTAAAAGGTTTATAAACGATTTATCAACGCTTATTTATTGAAGTTTTTATAACATACAGTATCAAATTACCAACATGTATTTTTTTGCTACTTGACAGCTTGGGGAGTTTTGGTCGCCCCCTAGTGACCGCTGTGTGAAGTATGAATGCACAAAGACAAACAACCAGTTCATCATTGTGGAATCCAAATTTAAATGCCCAGTGTTCCGTCCAGAGGACTGTGTCCCTGTAAGTAGATGAGGAAACTGGTTGAATGTGTTTGTTTGAAGTAAAGTAACTATACCTAAATATACTGCTTGCTTCATTTGATAGTAACTTGGAGGTTATATTGAATTTACACCCGAGTAACATATTCATAGATGATCATAGTTTTCCAATATAACATCTACACTGTGTTCTCTAGCTCAATAGACTGTAACTAGTCGTATCCAAATTGAGCTGTACACTATTCTTTTTGACAGGGAACTGAGAAAACTGATGCAAATGGATGTTGCACAACCTGTAAGTTAAAACAATATAATGATTCATTTCTAAATATTCATGATTTGTTTTGTATTTTTCGTTTATACGTCAGATCTAAGAGTCAAACATAACCTCTTATGAGCCTGACCTCTTATGACACAATAAATCAATGTTGAGTTACTGTAGATGAAACTGAATACAGATGTGATGTACTTTTTCAAGTTGCTAAAAGTCTATGCACTTTACATAGTAAGGGGGAAACTCACCACTTTAAAATGTCCTCCTTAACTCTGTCTACCTCCACAGGCACTTTAATCAGTCACTGTGATGTGAAGAACACCACCACCTACCTAGAGGTGAATAACTGCAGGTCCTCTGTGCCGGTGGAAATCTCAGCCTGCGGGGGATCCTGTGGAACATCTTCTATGTAAGTACAAACTCTAAATAAGAACACACACACACATGCCAAAAAAGCACACAGAAACAAACGCAACATGCATTTGGGTTTTGCAGAAATGTGTATGCGGGGAATTGGATTGAAGGGTAAGATTTCAATGGGAGGTGACCTATGGCAGAATAAATGTGGTACTGTTTCTAACAGTGTTGTTTGTGTGTCCTGTTTGCTAGGTACTCTGCAGAGAAAAACACCCTGATGCACTCCTGCTCCTGCTGTCAAGAGATGTCTACCAGTGAGAGGAAGGTGGAGATGGTCTGCCCTGACGGGAAGAAGATCATGCAGTCCTACATTTACATTGATAAGTGTGGCTGCCATGACTCTGAGTGTGACAAGAACAACCACTTAGATTAGGCCTTGAAGAATGAAGTCTTTTGAAGTGTTCTTATTTACCTGCATGGAATATTAAATAGTTTTATCTAAAGGGAACCAATAGGGTCTGTCTCATTATCATATAGGCTACTTTCATGAACTGCATGTCCTTTCTCTCTACACTATCATAGACATTATGCAAACCTATTAAACTGATGAAGAAGCATGAAGTCATTATCTTTCTTGTTTTATTTCATATTGTCAAGTGCGTCATTGTGTGACTTGGGAAACAGTACACATAGTATTTAATAAAGAACATATTCATTACATAACGGTTACTATTAAAAGGGGCAATCTGCAACTCAAACAATAACAAAGTGGCCACCCTGCCAGTGTTTTGGCAAAAAGCTGAAGAATGGGGCTGGAGAAATGTAACCACTCTCAAGTTCATAGACAGGCCATGGATGTAAGAACTGACCGTCCATGAAATCAAAATGATAGTTTTGAGGCTATACAGTTTTTGTTAACAATTATGTTGTTTCCCAACAATGGAATAAAACAATCTTATATTTTGGGTTGTGATGGGCTACGACAGTTGAACTCAGCTCATTAGGCATTTATAAGTGATATTCTTCAAGAATCAATGGGTATTATCAATTTACAAGTCCAGAAATATATGTAGCGATCACAGATTAGTCACTGAAATCTGCAACACTGATTACCTATTCTTATTCATTGATGTCAAAATGTCAGAAGAACCACACATTTTGTTTAGCCAATTCTATCTCAATGAATGTGTTTGTCATTACAAGATGTAGCTAATATTCACCTAGATATGTGTTTATTTATTGACATTTAGATGGAAATTTTAGCCGGAGACAAAGTTTATAGCAAGTTGAACATTTTATTTAACAGTGTTCTGTAAGGATATGGAGCAGAGAGATGGGAGCTTGTTGGTATTCTATAAGGTTTTCTATAAGGACATGCGACACAACCTGGAATCGAACTCAGGCCTGTAGTGATGCCAGAGCACTGTGAGGCCAATTTTGCATTTCTATTAGGATATTGATTTGATTTATTTCTAACGCATGTTGTGACGTGACTCAGATTAACCTCTCTGCGATATGTAGCGTCCCACCTGACCAAAAACCAGGGAAAATGCAGAGCGCCAAATTCAAATAAATGACTATAAAACTCAAACTTTCATGAAATCACACATGTAAGATACCAAATTAAAGCTACACTTGTTGTGAATCCAGCCAACATGTCAGATTTTCAAAAATATTTTTCGGCGAAAGCAAACGATGCTAATATCTGAGGATAGCACCATAGTAAACAAGGAGCGAAAAGCATATTTGATCCCTGCAGGCGCAACACAAAACACAGAAATAAAAATATAATTCATGCCTTACCTTTGACAAGCTTATTTTGTTGGCACTCCAATATGTCCCATAAACATCACAAATGGTCCTTTTGTTCAATTAATTCCGTCGATATATATCTAAAATGTCAATTTATTTGGCGCGTTTGATCCAGAAAAACACTGATTCCAACTTGCGCAACGTGACTACAAAATATCTCAAAAGTTACCTGTAAACTTTGCCAAAACATTTCAAACGACTTTTGTAATGCAACTTTAGGTATTTTTTAACATAAATAATTGATCAAATTTAAGACGGGATGATCTGTGTTCTATACAGGAGGAAAACAAACTGTAGCTTTCTGGTCACTCGCCTCTAACAGTACGCTTCAAGTGACCCTCGTTCAAGATGGTCGTACTTCTTCATTACACAAAGGAATAACCTCAACCAGTTTCTAAAGACTGTTGACATCCAGTGGAAGCGAGAAGAACTGCAAGAAGGTCCCTTAGAAATCTGGATTCCCAATGAAATCGTATTGAAAAGAGAGTGACCTCAAAAAAAACTAATCTGAATGGTTTGTCCTCGGGGTTTCGCCTGCTAAATAAGTTATGTAATACTCACAGACGTGATTCAAACAGTTTTAGAAACTTCAGAGTGTTTTCTACCCAAATATACTAATACTATGCATATTTTATCTTCTGGGGATGAGTAGCAGGCAGTTGAATTTGGGCATGCATTTCATCCGGACGTGACAATACTGCCCCCTGTCACCAAGAAGTTAACATAAAACATCAATAATGTTCCAACCGGAGAATTCCTTTGTCTTCAGAAATGCACTGGAACGAGAGGTAACTCTGTCGGGAACACGCGTCATGAGACCAAGGATCTCTGCCAGACCACTGACTCAAAGAGGTCTCATGAGCCCTTCCTTTATAGCAGAATCCTCATTCAAGTTTCTAAAGACGGTTGACATCTAGTGGAAGCCGTAGGAAGTGCAACTTTATCCATATCTCAATGTGTATTCGGTATGCCAAGCTTTGAAAAACGACAAACCTCAGATGTCCCACTTCCCGGTTGGATTGTTCTCAGGTTTTTGCCTGCCATATGAGTTCTGTTATACTCACGGACATCATTCAAACAGTTTTAGAAACTTCAGAGTGTTTTCTATCCAATACTAATAATAATATGCATATATTAGCATCTGAGACAGAGTAGGAGGCAGTTCACTATGGGCATGCTATTCATCCAAAAGTGAAAATGCTGCCCCCTATCCCAAAAAGGTACAAATAGACAGCCCTAAACCTAATGTGTGTGGAATAATACATTACCCAATTCGTAAAGGGCCTTTGAAAAGCAGAGACGCTGAAGTGGTTCAGGAAGTGCCACACGAGTGTTATATTCAGCCCTTGGCTGAAGATGAACATTCAGAGAAATACGTGTTCTATGATTTTGAGACAAATCAGGGGTTCATTTGCCTATTTTTGTATTTACCATGACTTTCAAGGGTGAAAAGTGGTCGGCAGAGGGACCCAATTGTGCACTGCTTTTTCTAAAACATTTTAGAAAACCCCAGTACAGAAACTTCACGTTTATAGCGCACAATTCTAGAGCCTATGACTCCTACCTTCTTCTGAACCACTTGATACAGCAAGGCGTTGCACCCAGTGTCATAGCTCAAGGTAGTAAAATCTTGTGTTTTGTAGACCCCGAATTCAACCAGAGATACATTGACAGTTTAAGCTTCTTACCCATGAGATTGGCTCAAATGCCAGAGGCCTTGCGTTTTGAAAACTCTGTGAAAGGCTGGTTTCCCCACTTCTTCACATCTGAGGAGAATCTACATTATGTCGGATCATATCCCAGCCCCGAAATGTACGGGTGTGATCAAATGTCTCCCAAACAGCGTGAGAGATTCATGACGTGGTACGAGACAGTAAGACATATCACCTTTGATTTCCATAAAGAGATGGAATCATACTGTGACAATGATGTGGTTATAGTGCGTGACGGATGCCTCTGATTCAGAGAAGAGGTAATCAAAGATGCAGGCATTGACCCCTGGAGTTGTTCAACTATTGCATCGGCATGCATGAAAACCTATCGTACACACTTTCTACCTACAGCATCTATAGCTATGCCCTCGCCTGACAACTACCGACGCCAATTCAAATCATACTCTAGTGGGTCCATTCAATGGTTGGAGTACTTGGCCCAGGATAAAGACATTTTTATTCAACATGCTTTGAATAGGGGTGAGAAGGCGTTTGGGTCTTATCATTGAGATGGATGCACACAGATTGACAGGGTTGAGACCATGGTTGTAAATCTTGCTTTGTGCCCCAGGCCATGTGTGTCCTAACCCGAAATACTTTTGGGGAAATGTACCAAGAGTTTCAAGACAAATACGATTCTTTAAAGAGTACATCAAGACCTTCTTGAGATGCAAGCAAATGGCTTCAGGCTATCCTGCATCGGTCACAGATCAAGAGAGCAAAGACAAGTACATTCAAGACTATCACAACAGAGAAGGCATACTGACAGAATAGAGGTCAACAAAACCAAAATAAATGTGTCGAAATAGTACTTGAACTCACTTTGTGGCAAGCTTTTGCAGAGATGCAATATGCTAACAATGCCGATCATTAAAGACCCCGAAGAATTGTGGGAATTTGTTTTTTCGGGCCAATACAACATTTCAAATTTTTCATTCTTGAGTCAAGACATTGCCCTGGTGCAATGGAGGCGTAACAAGAAGTGGGTTCTACCCCCGTGTAGTGTGTTTCTTGCAGCATTTAGCACGGCCTATGGCCGACTTGAACTGTACACCCTCATGGAGCAGCTTCAGAGGCGGGTTCTTTACCACGACATAGACTCTGTGGTCTATGTAAGCAAACAGGGTGATTGGAACCCCCCACTTAGCAACTATCTGGGTGGTTTAACTCGAAGATGGTGACCATATCACAGAATGGTCCTCCTGTGGTCCCAAAAGCAAACCTTTTGGGACCACAGGAGGCAATCACATGGTGATTCACAGGAGGCAATCACATCACGTGACAATCACGTGGTGTTGAAAGCCAAAGGCTTGACTCAAAAACTATGACAATGCCCCGCGTGTCAACTTGGAATCAATCACACGCTTGGTCAAGGGGTTCATAAACGACCAAAATAGTGCCTTGGAGATTTTGAGCTCCTACAAAAAAATTGTTAGGGATAAAAAGGGCTTCCATCTAAGGAATGCCCCACTTACTAAAATATTCAGGGTAGTCTATAACAAGAGACTGCTTTTGCCTGACGGGACCACATTGCCCTTTGGCTACTGACTTATGCTACAAGCCCCAGTGTGTTTTTGACCCCCGGTTGCAACTACCAAAATCGGCCTTAATCGCAGGCCCCTCCAATAGTGGTAAAACTTGTTTTGTAAAAAGTATTTTAGAGAATTCTGAACATGTTTATCTCAAAAGCCTGACAATATTGTGTGGTGTTATTTGTGTTATCAACCTCTGTATGATGAATTATTGAAGACAATAAAAATAAAGTTTGTTGAAGGAATACCTGAATCCCTGTCTGATGATGAACTTCTCCGTCCTCATAAAAACAATTTGCTGGTTTTGGACGATATGCTATTTGCAGGTAGCGAACATGCCGAAATTGAACAAGCTTTTACCCAATATATTCATCATAGAAACCTGTCCGTGCTTTACTTGCCGTGCCCTTTATCACCAGCCTTATTGCTGCCAGACGTGGGGGTTGAACAAAGAGTTTGATGGCCAATAAAATGTACCTGGTGTTTCAACAAGAGTTGGATAGACTTAAAAAAACAAATGCAGGGTCCTGAAAATATCAGACAAACAGCGGAAAATGATTTGGATACGCCCATGAAGGATATTTTGAACCGAAAAGGCTGGAACCCCTATGATAAGGTCCAAAAATACACAAACCTATTGCAAAGGTATTTGGCCTTGGTAAACCAAGGTGAGAGAGAGAGACCAACCATTTAACACTTTCCCTGCCGGACCCTGTAAAAGTTGACGAGCCTAGCGAGAGCCAAGCCCCTGTAATGCCTGTACCTGCGATCTTACCGGCTGAAGATCAAATACCTGTTGAAGATAAAGTTATGCATGACATGTTGACACATGTTCCGGCACGTAACAGGAAAAATGTTAGATACATTATGAACAAGATAAAAAACTCAAAGGGGACCGCTACTTGGAATGACAAAGGAGAGTTTATCCTTCAGGGCTCTGTTGTCAGGGGTTCTCATATGCTTGACTTGCTTAAAAGTACCACGGCTGCCCACAAGGTTGCTGATGACAGAAGACCTCCCGGGTGGCGTCAGTTTCTTAAGGCCCTGGCAATCCTCAACATTCCCCTCTTGGTGGTACCCAACTATAAGCTTCGTCTACAGATTCAAACTTTAAAACAAAAACATTCAATGAGCTACAGCCCCCCTAAAGATGCCCCAACAACCCCCCCCCCCCCCCCCGCCCCCCCTCCCATGAAAGGGATGATGATAACTCATGTACCCCCCTGAACGTCTCTTGACCTTTTCCTAATCCAGATCTCTCTGGGTGGTTAGACTTTTGAATGACTTTTGAATGACTATGATTAAATTCAATCAATTTTATTCAAAAAATGAATCCATTTAACATTTGTGGCATTCTTGAAACATTTGACGTGAGCATACGCCTTGATTACACGGTCTTAAAGGACACATATTTGAACACTTTTGATATTTTATAACGAAACAAGCTACAACGTTATCATTACTTCTTAAATCATCATTATAAAGAGACATAACATCTTCAAAAGAAACTCCCCAGGCCTTTTGGCATAGGTAGAATACACAGTGGTGACCCATGTAGTGGAAAGGTTATCTTGTTTAATGCTGTAGTATATCTTTGATCCATTTTTGGTCAAATATTATTGAATATATTTGGGGAAATGTGAAAAACCGGGGGAAAAGCCGTAGGAATCAAAAAAAGTTTAGATTTTTCTTCCCTCCTTCCTCTTCTAATGTCACAGCTAGCCAATGTTCACCCGGCATGTGTTTAGGACGGGTTTTGACAATAAACATGGCCGGCCGCTCTGGCCATTTCGCAATAGGTAAGCCAACACTCCATAAAAAAAAATCCAATCAATTTGCTCATGATCCCTTCCAATTCTTGGGTATTCATGTCTTTGCTCCTTAATAATAATCCACTAAGACCTGTCTTCAGTCATTCACTTCCAAGATTGAATCAGAGCATACATAAACAATCATGCTAACGGTACAGGCTAAAGGTGGACGGAAATGCATTTCCAGCCTGAGGTTACCTTGGGACACCACAGACAGATTTCCTGAGATGTAATCATCAGGTGATAAATTGAAAGCATACAATGTGTAACCCTCTGCAAAATAAAATCTGTCTATAGGTAAAGAGAGATCTTTTAGATGCCTCCCGGTAGCCAGAAACAGATTGTAAAATTCTCGCACAGATATATTGTTATTAAATTGCGGTTGGAAAGCCTTAGCAGGGACCTGACGTCTGTCCTGACAGGGAGCTACATACTCTGCATTGAAGTGTTGAAAATTAAATGGGTTTTTATCTAAGCTGCCCGTATTAGAGGCGTGATCAACCAAACCTATTACAATGCATCGGGGTAAAGGGCCTAGAAAAAGGTTTTCTTGACTGCAGATTCTACTGCCCACAGGTATGCTAAAGGTTTTCATGGTAATTCTTTGGAGAAGGTAAAGGGAATTTCCTTTCATCAAAGCCTGTGAGTGACCCAGACGAACTATCGGAGATACAGACAGTTTTTAAATAAAAAGCGTTGCCCCCAACACTTTTAAACTATAGTCCCCGTCCTGGGCAGACATTAGGCAACACTCATCCTTAGCCCTTAGCCTAATTTTATTCTTAAATCAACCGAATTTAAGAGTAAACGTTCTTGAAAGAAAATGTCACAGTGTATAGGCCCTAGCAGATGAAACTCTCGAGATTCGGCACAGTAGCGAGTGCGTGCCTCCAGTTCTTTGTTTTCACCGGTGGAAGGGTGTGTCGATATCCTTTTGCACGGTCCTTATCTTTGATATTATACCAACTATTGGGGTATGTAATCTCGCTGAGACCTACTTCCCAGGCCTCTGATAACTCTATAGGCTTTGGAAAATTGGTTGTATAATTCGAACTCTGATTATTACAAAATATATGTGCAGACGCATTACTAGTCAGGTAGAAGCCGTTGTGTTCCATGATGCACTCCTGTGTACACGCAAATGATGGTGTATTTATCATGCATGAGGGTTTCAGTTAACCCCTGATGCCCCCACCACATCGTGCTCTAATACCCAACTGTTGAACTTTTGGGGCCAGTTTTTCCAGCGGACCAGCACCCATTTTTTTACCCTTTTCTCTCTTTTGATCTAGAATCTCCTCCACGTGAAAGACTTTGTCTTAACCCAACTGTACCTTCTGTAATTCCTTCTCATAAAAGATCCCTCTATAAGTTCCCCGTCATAATCTTTTAATTTGTAGACCGGGGGTTTGCGCGGTAGACATTCGGTAACCGTGAACAACTCATCGATGTAACCTTGCTCATATTTTTTGTCGAAAACACCCCTCAACTTGGATATACGCACCAAGTCCCCCACTATGATTTTAAAATAAAAAAAATCTTGAACTATATCGATATATGTGTTGTAAATATAGACACATTCGCTCCTTCAGAATTCTGTTAAAGCGTTCAACCTGAAGCTTTCAAATCCGAGCCTGTTAGCAAAATGTACTATATTGTGCTTCTTCATGAGTTTCTGAAAAGTATTATAAAAAAAATATTTTCCGCCATCAGTCTGCACTTTCTTGGGGGCTCCTCCTTCCTTCAAGATAGAGTCAAAGGCCCGGGTCACCTCTGCCCCACTCTTATTTTTTAAGCCCCTTACAAATGCGTTTTTAGAGTAAATATCTATAACCGTTAGCATGTACCGATTTCCATCATTTTTATCTGCAAGGACCTGCATGTCACATAGACCCGCCTGAAATGTGACAAGGGATGAGTAGAAAAAACTTGTTGTTTTCGTACAGGTTTATGGAGAGTATGTGCATCCTGCTCTGATAACCACTCATTCACTTTAGCAGCGCTTAACCAGCTACCTGTTTCTTCGGCTATAGCTCTCTGTAAACGTTCTTTACCCCCATAAGACCCAGGGTTGGAGGGGTTATAATAAATGTTTTTCAACATCTGCTCCACCATCCTTCTTGCCTCTCTGAGGTACAATAACGTTAATGAGACACTTTCAAATAACGACATTTGAACATTTGAATGTATTTTTTATTTTCTGCAAACATCAAGTATTACGAATACAGACAATTCAGGATTCGTTGCAGGATACTTGTCCCTGTTTTCTCAATGATCCCAGCATGCAACACCCTGTATATTTGGTTTTAGATTTTGTCGCTGAAATTTTAAAACACACACATCCGCTATATAAGTACATAAACAACAAATATGATACATGTTACAATTAAATGGTGTTTCAAACAAATAAAGTAAAATCTTAGACAAAGTTGTTTCTAGTTCTTCAGAATCATCCACAAGACGGGATACCAGTTGTGTCCATTGTAGACTCTCGCCCGCATGTCGTACATGATTCATGATCTGCTCCATTTTAGCAAACGCTCTACATTAGCCCAGGCATTGTGTGTTGTGTAGAATGATACATTGTTCACTTTCTTTTCAATAATTTGATGCATAACATTTGTAAGTTCTCTCAAAAGAAAAAATGTATTTATTCTCTCTAACATCGTATGCATATAGTTGCCCATTGCTTTACATCTAAATAACAAATATATATTGTTACTCGTTCTCTTGGGGTTTATTGAGCCAGAAAGTCATCACATCAGCCACCACAGCTTCCCTGTATTTGTTGTCGTCAACCAGGGTGTCATTACGTTGCCCTCTTTGGGTAGAGCAAGCCCATCCCCCTCTCCCTGCCTCCCCCTGCCTCCTTCAACTAGGCTGCTGTGGTCAGAGAGAGGTCGTAAATTCCTGAGAAGACCCTGCCTCATGGCCACACAGTATAAGAGACAGAGTGAATTTTCATAGAGAACAAAGGAATTTCTTCCACCTCACAGAACTGGAGGTGTGAACAAATTTCATGTTCCGGAGAAAGTATAAAAAGACCGGTGAAGAATCCAGCTACGAACTGGTCCATTTGTTACAACTTGGGGAAGCTCATGGGAGACGGTGTGGCAACATTACCATAACGCTGTTTATATAATAGCCTCAGATATGAGGTTTTACATCTAATTGTTTTATAAGATGAATGAGTGAGTATGATACTGTTTACACAATTTTACAATGTCATTTGGACTGTTTATGGAAGGAAACTCCCATTCCCTTTTGAGTTTAACTAAATCAGAGGACCGCTCCTGAGCCCAGTTAGGGTATCTTGGGACAGCCCTTTTCTGCAATTCCAAATAAAACCCAACTTTGAGAAATTCTCAGTAAGACCATGCTTTCCTCCATTACCAGGCTACAAAGGTTGTAGACCATTTCTGAACCTCATACTTCCGGCACCGACAGAGATGGCCGCCTCGCTTCGCGTTCCTAGGAAACTCTGCAGTTTTTAAATATTTTTTACATGTTATTTCTTACATTGGTACCCCAGGTCATCTTAGGTTTCATTACATACAGTCGAGAAGAACTACTGAATATAAGAGCAGCGTCAACTCACTATCAGTACGACCACGAATATGACTTTCCCGGAGTGGATCCTGTGTTCTGCCTTCCACCCAGGACAACGGAATGGATCCCAGCCTGCGACCCAAAACAACGATGTCGTAAAAGAGGCAAACGAAGCGTGTTGTGGAAGAATCAGAATTTGTTGGTAACATATGTGAGATGTTTTATATTCATCATATGTTTGTAAGTTACTTCTCATCAAGAATGTTATTTTTGTATAATACTGTGGCAGGGTTTGCAGTATCTGTTCTATGTCAATACTAAGTTGTTTGGGCTAAAGAGAGGGGAGTGTTCAGGCTTGTATCTCTTGGCTCCACAATGTCTGTGTGGCCGTCAGTGTGTCTCTGTGATCTTGTCAAGATAGGATTGGTTGTGTTTAGAGATGGTTGTATCTAAATGACAATTTGATAGATGCCTGTTGATATGGAGGGTTGGTTTATGGTTCTGGGGTTTGAGTAAGGAGACAAAGCTGAACGATTTATTATGTCTATGCTGTCTGACTATGTGTGTTCTTTGCTATTAAAGGATCGCAGTTGCAATGTAGAAGGGGCTCTCAGAGAATTCACTGAGAGACACTGAATTACCTGAGAGTCACAGGGTTGTGATAGAGCTCATATAATTAAAGATGGACTTTGATCACTAACTCTGACTTGTGTGTGTGGTTTGCTCCCATGATTTGGTAAATAGAGGAAATTTCCACGACAAGCGGTCTTCTGGTCAGGCTTCGGAGACGGGCACATCACGCGCCACTCCCTAGCATTCTACTCGCCAATGTCCAGTCTCTTGACAACAAGGTTGATGAAATCCGAGCAAGGGTAGCATTCCAGAGGGACATCAGGGACTGTAACGTTCTTTGCTTCACGGAAACATGGCTCACTGGAGAGACGCTATCGGAGTCGGTGCAGCCAGCTGGTTTCTCCACGCATCGCGCCGACAGAAACAAACATCTTTGTGGTAAGAAGAGGGGCGGGGGCGAATGCTTTATGGTTAATGAGACGTGGTGTGGTCACAACAACATACAGGAACTCAAGTCCTTCTGTTCACCTGATTTAGAATTCCTCACAATCAAATTTCGACCGCATTATCTACCAAGGAATTCTCTTCGACTATAATCAGAGCCGTATATATTCCCCCCCAAGCAGAAACATCGATGGCTCTGAACGAACTTTATTTGACTCTTTGCAAACTGGAATCCACATATCCTGAGGCTGCATTCATTGTAGCTGGGGATTTTAACACGGCTAATCTGAAAACAAGATTCCCTAAATTGTATCAGCATATTGATTACGCAACCAGGGCTGGTAAAACCTTGGATCATTGCTATTCTAACTTCCGTGATGCATATAAGGCCCTGCCCCGCCCTCCTTTCGGAAAAGCTGACCACGACTACATTTTGTTGCTCCCTGCCTACAGACAAAACCTAAAACAAGAAGCTCCCACGCTGAGGTCTGTTCAACGCTGGTCCGACCAATCTGATTCCACGCTCCAAGACTGCTTCCATCACGTGGACTGGGATATGTTTCGTATTGCGTCAAACGACAACATTGATGAATACGCTGATTCGGTGAGCGAGTTCATTAGAACGTGCGTTGAAGATGTCGTTCCCATAGCAACGATTAAAACATTCCCAAACCAGAAACGGTGGATTGATGGCAGCATTCGCGTGAAACTGAAAGCGCGAACCACTGCTTTTAATCAGGGCAAGGTGACCGGAAACATGACCGAATACAAACAGTGTAGCTATTCCCTCCGCAAGGCAATCAAACAAGCTAAGCGTCAGTATAGAGACAAAGTAGAATCGCAATTCAATGGTTCAGACACAAGAGGTATGTGGCAGGGTCTACAGTCAATCACGGATTACAAAAAGAAAACCAGCCCAGTCACGGACCAGGATGCCTTTCTCCCAGGCAGACTAAATAACTTTTTTGCCCGCTTTGAGGACAATACAGTGCCACAGACACGGCCCGCAACCAAAACATGTGGACTCTCCTTCACTGCAGCCTAGGTGAGTAAAACATTTAAACGTGTTAACCCTCGCAAGGCTGCAGGCCCAGACGGCATCCCCAGCAGCGCCCTCAGAGCATGCGCAGACCAGCTGGCTGGTGTGTTTACGGACATATTCAATCAATCCCTATCCCAGTCTGCTGTTCCCACATGCTTCAAGAGGGCCACCATTGTTCCTGTTCCCAAGAAAGCTAAGGTAACTGAGCTAAACGACTACCGCCCCGTAGCACTCCGTCATCATGAAGTGCTTTGAGAGACTAGTCAAGGACCATATCACCTCCACCCTACCTGACACCCTAGACCCACTCAAATTTGCTTACTGCCCAAATAGGTCCACAGACGATGCAATCTCAACCACACTGCACACTGCCCTAACCCATCTGGACAAGAGGAATACCTATGTGAGAATGCTGTTCATCGACTACAGCTCAGCATTTAACACCATAGTACCCTCCAAACTCGTCATCAAGCTCGAGACCCTGGGTCTCGACACCGCCCTGTGCAACTGGGTACTGGACTTCCTGACGGGCCGCCCCCAGGTGGTGAGGGTAGGTAACAACATCTCCACCCCGCTGATCCTGGGGCCCCACAAGGGTGCGTTCTGAGCCCTCTCCTGTACTCCCTGTTCACCCACGACAACTCAACTCAATCATCAAGTTTGCAGACGACACAACAGTGGTAGGCTTGATTACCCACAACGACGAGACGGCCTACAGGGAGGAGGTGAGGGCCCTCGGAGTGTGGTGTCAGGAAAATAACCTCACACTCCACGTCAACAAAACTAAGGAGATGATTGTGGACTTCAGGAAACAGCAGAGGGAACACCCCCCTATCCACATCGATGGAACAGTAGTGGAGAGGGTAGTAAGTTTTAAGTTCCTCGGCGTACACATCACAGACAAACTGAATTGGTCCACCCACACAGACAGCATCGTGAAGAAGGCGCAGCAGCGCCTCTTCAACCTCAGGAGGCTGAAGAAATTCGGCTTGTCACCAAAAGCACTCACAAACTTCTACAGATGCACAATCGAGAGCATCCTGTCGGGTTGTATCACCGCCTGGTACGGCAACTGCTCCGCCCACAACCGTAAGGCTCTCCAGAGGGTAGTGAGGTCTGCACAACGCATCACCGGGGGCAAACTACCTGCCCTCCAGGACACCTACACCACCCGATGTCACAGGAAGGCCATAAAGATCATCAAGGACAACAACCACCCGAGCCACTGCCTGTTCACCCCGCTATCGTCCAGAAGGCGAGGTCAGTACAGGTGCATCAAAGCTGGGACCGAGAGACTGAAAAACAGCTTCTATCTCAAGGCCATCAGACTGTTAAACAGCCACCACTAACATTGAGTGGCTGCTGCCAACACACTGACTCAACTCCAGCCACTTTAATAACGGGAATTGATGGGAATTGATGTAAAATATATCACTAGCCACTTTAAACAATGCTACTTAATATAATGTTTACATACCCTACATTATTTATCTCATATGTATACGTATATACTGTACTCTATATCATCTACTGCATCTTTATGTAATACATGTATCACTAGCCACTTTAAACTATGCCACTTTGTTTACATACTCATCTCATATGTATATCTCAGGTATATCTCTCTAGTCACCCCCAAAACCAATTCTTTCTTTGGCCGCCTCTCCTTCCAGTTCTCTGCTGCCAATGACTGGAACGAACTACAAAAATCTCTGAAACTGGAAACACTTGGTGCTTTAAGCACCAACTGTCAGAGCAGCTCACAGATTACTGCACCTGTACATAGCCCACCTATAATTTAGCCCAAACAACTACCTCTTTCCCAACTGTATTTAATTTTAATTAATTTATTTATTTTGCTCCTTTGCACCCCATTATTTGCACCCCATTATTTTTATTTCTACTTTGCACATTCTTCCATTGCAAAACTACCATTCCAGTGTTTTACTTGCTATATTGTATTTACTTTGCCATCATGGCCTTTTTTGCCTTTACCTCCCTTCTCACCTCATTTGCTCACATTGTATATAGACTTGTTTATACTGCATTATTGACTGTATGTTTGTTTTTACTCCATGTGTAACTCTGTGTCGTTTTATCTGTCGAACTGCTTTGCTTTATCTTGGCCAGGTCGCAATTGTAAATGAGAACTTGTTCTCAACTTGCCTACCTGGTTAAATAAAGGTAAAATAAATAAATAAATAAATATGTATATACTGTAGTCGATACCATCTACTGCATCTTGCCTATGCCGCTCTGTACCATCACTCATTCATATATCTTTATGTACATATTCTTTATCCCTTTACACTTATGTGTATAAGGTAGTAGTTTTGGAATTGTTAGCTAGATTACTCGTTGGTTATTACTGCATTGTCGGAACTAGAAGCACAACCATTTCGCTACACTCGCATTAACATCTGCTAACCATGTGTATGTGACAAATAAAATTTGATTTGATTTGATTTTAATATTTTAACCATACCACGTGGTTAAACTCTTAGACTATCGATACCGACAGAATATGAACAAGTCTTTGATATTAATCACTAGTCTGCAGCTAGGAATTCGGTATCATTGAACGCGAAGTGACATTCATTCATTCATTCATATAATGAATACAATCTACGCTAACCTCAACAGAGAGAACGTGGGAGAGAGACGGACAATTCTACAAAAGAAACAACTTTTCAACAGCGATCAAGACGACACACTGAGCGTAAATATATATATTGATTGCAATTGTTCCCGAAATGAGTGAGTGTTCACGTGCAAAGGATTAGCATATCAATTGTTATAATTATTAACTCTGTAGTGACTTCTCAGTCGACCCCCACTTCCCTTTTGTCCACCAAGCCGCCATGCCCGTTTAGCCCACTAGGGCACATTCTCCTATCATTTCTTGTAACCATATTTACTGTTTGTTTATGCATTTCTGTGAATTACTTAGTTAGTAATAAATGAATGATTTAAGACAATTGATGTATGGATGACTCAAAGTGAAGACTGGGTTCGTGCAGATAATCAACAATTTACGACGTTTGGGATGAGACTAACGTGAGGTAAAGTAAATAATTCATTAATCAGAAGACTTTGGATCAGATATGAAAATATCTGAAAGGTTATATTTGGAATTATAACTTTGTAATCTGAATATTTTCCTTGGTGCCCCGACTTTCTAGTTAATTCCAGTTTCATGATTAATCAGTTTGATCGCATAATACTAATTACAGAGGATCTTTGATAAAACTAAGTCTTCAATTTAATGATAGTAAAGACACCACAAGGGTGTTGCATATTTCTTTGTGTTTCTCGTGGATGTAGATCTCCTCCTTCAGTTCCTGTAGTTAAGCCTCAGTTACCCCATAAACTCTGGGAATAGAAGGCACAAGACCCCTAGACTCCAGGGCTCTGACCAGCGAAGGTATAAACCTGCAGCACCACAGTCTTTTCACAGCTCCTCAAAATGGTTGAAGAAGTAGTATCTTGGGGGCTCGTATAGGCACGGATGACGGCACTGGCTGGGGTGATTGATCTCACAACCGATGCATTATTCTCTTATATACTCTCTAATCACCACGTCTAAAAGTGTGGCTACAGAGGCCTTGATGGTCCACAAAAATAGCACTGACCACCACATCAAACACATCCTCAGGCTGTGTACATGTAGGGGGTGTCGTGGGTCTTGACTGCGGGGAGTAGAATGTTGGGCTGCGAGGCATAGAGTCCTTAGAGTCTGGCCCCCATGACGTATCGGAGTCCTGGTATGTTGTATGAATATCCATGTAATATATGCTGAAATTAAGAACTGGAGGCTTTAAGGGCACTCCTTTTATTGTTGAACCAGTCCTTTGGGTATCAGGGCATGGTTAACGCAGCCGCGTTCTTAGTTTTCTTCGGGGGTTGACCCTTCTGAGGATGTACCTTCTTGAGGTTCCTTTGAATCATAATCCTCAGGATTCATACAGTATATATTATGCACTTCCTTAGATGAACAATGCTCTGCCGCTGTTGACTCTGTAGAAAAAGTGCGTCCAACAACTCTAACATTTTCAATTCCATTAGATCTCAACTTTTAAAAGGAATAAGCATGCGCAACCTAAAATCCCCAGTCAGGCCACCATCATGAATGTTTTGGTTGCGGGTTTCCTCGTTGCTGATATTGAACTCCACACATCCACATGGAAGTCCATTCTTTCTTTGTATTTTCACCCTATGAAATACTCTTCCTGAGGAGTCAGGGGCACCTTCCCAATGGGTCTCGTAGCCAGTGAACACGCTATACCCCTTTGTGATAACTCTCAGTTCGGGAAATACAACCTTGCAAAGAAATGGCCAGTCTTCAAGCCTGTAGTCCACTTCTAAACCCTGGTCTGTATATTCTTCTCCTTCGGCTACGGTATAGTTTCTCTCTACAGGCCAGGTAATCAAACTGATACTCCCATTGCTGTCCATTAGACATCAGCACTTGATCTTTCAGCGCAGTTGTGGGCGGTATTTTGGTTCTATACACACTTAGAAACTGCTTTTTTGTCGCATCGTATATTGTGGCTTTATACTTGGCCCTTTCTCTATGTTTCAGCCGAGGTCCTGCTTTCTTTGTTACAGTCATCACTGCTTTGCAAAATCCATGTTTATTTTTAAAATCTTGTTTAGTGTTCAGGGGCCGCATGTCTTGTTTTAGGATTTATTTATAATGCGTCTGCCGCAAATACAACCCCCCCCCGGACATTCCTACTTCATAGATAACAACGCTAAGGGAAATAAAATAGGGTAGGTGTGGGGTCACCCTCTTTGAAATGTTCAAACACATCCCCCCCCAGTTCAACCAGGTCCCTATACATCAATCATCACAACATCTTCAAAGGAATAGATGCAATATAGATATAAAATAACACACCTTCTAACACATGACAACAGGAACAGGATGTCCTAGCCAGATACCCATATTTGGGCACGTACGCGTCATCCGGACATAGGGTCATAAATCAGAATTTTGACCCGTGCCGTTTACTTTATTCTCTCTTCTGTTCTATTTTAAGTACCACTACTCTGTTCTATCTGAAGTATCACTACTCTGTTCTATCTGAAGTATCACTACTCTGTTCTATCTGAAGTATCACTACTCTGTTCTATCTGAAGTATCACTACTCTGTTCTATCTGAAGTATCACTACTCTGTTCTATCTGAAGTATCACTACTCTGTCCTATCTGAAGTATCACTACTCTGTTCTATCTGAAGTATCACTACTCTGTTCTATCTGAAGTATCACTACTCTGTTCTATCTGAAGTATCACTACTCTGTCCTATCTGAAGTATCACTACTCTGTTCTATCTGAAGTATCACTACTCTGTTCTATCTGAAGTATCACTACTCTGTTCTATCTGAAGTATCACTACTCTGTTCTATCTGAAGTATCACTACTCTGTTCTATCTGAAGTATCACTACTCTGTTCTATCTGAAGTATCACTACTCTGTTCTATCTGAAGTATCACTACTCTGTTCTATCTGAAGTATCACTACTCTGTTCTATCTGAAGTATCACTACTCTGTTCTATCTGAAGTATCACTACTCTGTTCTATCTGAAGTATCACTACTCTGTTCTATCTGAAGTATCACTACTCTGTCCTTCCTAAGGTATCACTGCTCTACCTGAAGTATCACTACTCTATCTGAAGTATCACAACTCTATCTGAAGTATCACTTATCTGTCCTATCTAAAGTATCACTGCTCTACCTGAAGTACCATTACTTTGTTCTATTTTAAGTATCACTACTCTATTTTATCTGAAGTATCACTACTCTGTTCTGTCTGAAGTGTCACTATACTCTATCTGAAGTATCACTACTCTGTTCTGTCTGAAGTGTCACTATACTCTATCTGAAGTATCTATCCTCTATCTGAAGTATCACTACTCTGTTCTATCTGAAATATCACTACTCTGTTCTATCTGAAGTATCACTACTCTGTCTGAAATATAACTACTGTGTTCTAACACAACAGCCATCCTGTTAGTACAAGTATAGTCCTGAAATATTTCAGTGAATTATAATTGAGCTGAGTTTGACACCTCATCTTCTACTGCGTGACTGTGTAGTGTGTTCACCATAAGCTGATGATGAATTGTAAATAAGTTGCTAAGTCAATATTTGGTCATGTCCTTTTAATGGTTCATTAGAGATCTGAGTACTTAGAAATGACTGAGTGGTGGAGTTGGTGATGATACGCTTCCTCCAACCAAAAACAAATCATCTGTAGACACACCCCAGAGCTATGAATGCATCCCAAATGGCACCCTTTTCCCTATATAGTGCACTACTTCTGACCAGAGCCCTATGGGGGCTAGGAGGTAGGGTGCTATTTGGGATTGATCCTACAACTTTGCGGTCCAGTGGTGAGTCCTGGCTGTGAAGCAGACTGTGTCCATAATAAGACTAACACAAACTTTCATCCCTCTTCTCCAATAACAGTCCATGAAACATGACCAGTAGTAAACCACAACTGAAGTTATATAACACTGAAATTCAAACAAGTTAATCCCATCAGGTTTTAAAGGTTTATTTGAACATCTTTGTAAATATGCAGAACATACATAAAATGTGATGTTATGCAATATATTAAAAACCAGGTAAAACCATAAAAAACAGCATAAACAGATGGCTGTAAATATCACAGACTGGCCCTTTAAAGATTAATGAAACAATCTAAGATTCTGTAGAATGTTGATGAGTCTGTCCATTCATCACAGTTTAGATAAGGGTTTACTGTAATCAATATGTGCCCAAATGGCACCCCACACCCTATACCCTATACCATACACGAGGACTCACTATATTCACTATATGTTCACTATACACTGAATGTACAAAACATTCCTAATATTGAGTTGCACGTCACCCTTTCGCTTTCAGAACAGTCTCAATTCGTCAGGCCATGGACTCTACAAGGTGTTGAAAGCGTTCCACAGGGATGCTGGCCCATGTCGATCCCAATGCTTCCAACAGTTGTGTCAAGTTGCCTGGATGTCCTTTGGGTGATGGACAATTTTCGATACACACGGGAAACTGTGTGAAAAACCCAGCAGCATTGCAGTTCGTGACACAAGCCGGTGCCCTGGCACCTACTACCAAACCCCTTTCAAAGGCACTTAAATATTTTGTCTTGCCCATTCATCCTCTGAATAGCAGACATACACAATCCATGTCTCAATTGTCTCAAGGCTTAAACATCTTTCTTTAACCTTCCCTTCATCTACACTGATTGAAGTGGATTTAACAGGTGACATCAATCAGGGATCACAGCTTTCACCTGGAGTCTTATTGTTATGTACACTCATTGTATAGGGAATAGGGAACACTTTTGGGACGTACCCTACATATCAGGAATATCGATAGTTACCGAGGGATTATTATAATTAATACATTACACAATGTCAATTACAGTAAAGGTAATCCTACCCCTGACAGACAAACAGAACAATGGTAACACCTAAAGTTTGATCAGTCCCCTCCTTAGATACAGAATCAACTATCCCAGCAACATCAAGGTACTTCCTTGAGTGTAGTAGTTTAAAAGCAGGCACCTGGTGCCTCACGGTATCAGTAGGACCAGGAAGAGTACCTGTTCAGGTGGACCAGGACGACTCGTTAGAAGAACCATCATGGCACTCCAATGGGTGAAGCCGTGGATCGCTCTGGTCTTCGGACTATCTGCTGCACATTCTGAGACTGGTAAGAAAAGATGTGATGAAATACATTTTAATATCACTTTAGGATAAGTCATGTAGCCTAGTTGAGGAACTAAAGAGGAGCTGGGTTAGAATCAAAATAAGACTTGTTCCCTGTCTGTTTCCAGTTATGATTCCAGACATGACTTCCATTGGGAGTCTATATGATTCCAAACTGCAAATCGTATCAGGTAATTTGTGTTGTTGAATATATGTCACCAAATACTCAAATATCTATATTCTACTCTACTGTTATATTTTACATCTTATATTCAGACATGAATGGTGCAACTATACTGTACATTTCCCCCCATGCAGCAGGAGTGAGTCCCACTCATAACGGGCAGGTCTGCAGCACATGGGGTAACTACCACTACAAAACCTACGATGGAGACCTCTTCCAGCTGCCCTACACCTGTAACTACGTGCTGTCGTCATTGTGTAAGAGCAGCAGCGGCTACGAGGCCTTTAACATTCAGCTGCAGCGCGGGGAGGTAGATGGGCTGCCCACCATCACCAAGGTATTCCTTTGTGATCAGTCATTTGATTGTTTTACATTTCACTATTGGCTAATTGTTTTAAATTTCACTATTGATTAATAGTTTTTTAATTGCAGTATTGATTAATAGTTTGTATTGCTCTATGATCTTAATGGAAGGTGACCTTGAGGGTCCTGAAAGGCGTCTGTCAAATAAAACGTCCTATTATTATTATTATTAAGGTTTCTTTGAAGCTGGATGGAACCTTCGTGGAGCTGGCCAACGGTAACGTCAGCATCAATGGATTACAGTGAGTTCCCAGTCTAGTCAACAATGGATCTCAGATGTTGAAAACCATTGGCTCTTAGATGTGTAAAATACATAGTAATACAGGAAGTAAATGATATGGGGGTTTGTTATAACTTATCTACATCAATGGGATTCATTTTATTCAGAGATCAATCTTTTTTTAGTTCAGTTTAAAAAAAAGATTGGAACAAATTTGATTTTCACTTCACCTGCATTCAGTTGCAAAGACTTGAGGTAAAATAAATAAGTTTAAAAAAAATGCATCATCATTAATCTCATCTTGAGATCAATCTTTTGCTCTTTTAACATAATCTACATAATGTCAGTTTCAACCGGCAACAGTGAGTTCATCAGTGATCTAAAAGCATTCAGAGGTCAAACTCTTATTCTGAAGTTTAGTTGATGTGCATTTCCAGATGAAAGTTACCAAGCTGAAATTCCATTTGATGAAATCCTATACAGACATTATTACCTGGTACAGTCTCAACAGGGGAGGAAGAAAAATACAAAGTAAATCCTTTAAAGGACCATTTTGACCCTTGTTGGAATACAGACTCTCCTCTCTGATGAACACTATTGTTTTGTCCCTCTAGGGTCACCATACCGTTTGGTCAGTTTAACGTCTTCATTGAGAGGACCGTTTCCTATGTGAAGATCACAGCCAAGCTGGGGTTAGTCATCATGTGGAATGAAGATGATTCCCTCTGGGTATGTGTTTAGTTTGCTTACTCATTTCCATACGTCTTCTGTTACACTACAGTGATATGTGGTTGTTTCACCTACTTTGGTTCAATACACTGATTGTAAATCACCCTTGATGAGAGTCTCTGCTAAATGTCAAATGTAAATGTGATGCTTTAATGCAATATTCTGGTCCTGGTGAAAATGGTCTGTAGTTAGCTAGTGGGAACATCAGTGTTAGGGGAACTGTTGGGATAAGAGTGGGAACATCAGTGTTAACCTCAGATGGGATATGAGTGGGAACATCAGTGTTAACCTCAGATGGGATATGAGTGGGAACATCAGTGTTTGGGGAACTGTTGGGATAAGAGTGGAAACATCAGTGGTAACCTCTGATGGGATAAGAGTGGGAACATCAGTGTTAGGGGAACTGTTGGGATAAGAGTGGGAACATCAGTGTTAGGGGAACTGTTGGGATAAGAGTGGGAACATCAGTGTTTGGGGAACTGTTGGGATAAGAGTGGGAACATCAGTGGTAACCTCTGTTGGGATAAGAGTGGGAACACCAGTGTTAGGGGAACGGTTGGGATAAGAGTGGGAACATCAGTGTTAGGGGAACGGTTGGGATAAGAGTGGGAACATCAGTGTTAGGGGAACTGTTGGGATAAGAGTGGGAACAGAGTGTTAACATCTGATGGGACAGGACAGACCAATAATCAATCTACATTTCTGAACGGTTACATACAGCATTCTTACATTAACAGTTGTTTTATTTACTTACTACTTTTATATAGGCTTATACAGGAAATTGCCATTTGGGGTTGACAGTATAGAAGAACTTATCAGTTTAATCAGTTCACATTGGTTTTATAGGTGGAGCTGGACTCAAATTTCCAGAGTGTGGTTAGATCAGAAGACACAATATTGTCTCAATATCTATTGACATTGTAGAGAGTAAATACTGTATGTATCATCGTTCCCCTTCGTGTGTACATAAATAATCCCAGTGTACTCAAATATCATAATCTCAGACTGAAACTAACTTGCAAAGCAGACAGACCAGTTTTCAGGCAACTCACATTCAATTTAATGACGAAAACATAATAAATATGATGTTTAATTTAATTTAAAAAATTTAAATGCATGCGAGAAAATAGAAAACAACATGAAGAGAGTTTAAAAGGTTTTAAAGGGAAGAGTGCATGTGCAGGAGAGGTAGAAAACAGAGGGGATTGTAAGACACCTCCCCTGTCAGATGTTTATAAAACACAAACCGACAAAAAATTGAATCCTGATTATTAAAACGGAGAAACAAATAGTTGGGAGGATTCATACAGTGAATGTATTTGTTTTTGTTGTTCAGATCCAATCCATTTCATATCAGACCAGAATAAAACTACAGTGAAACAGGTTTCCTATTGTAGATATATTGTAGACATGATCCCTAATCCCCATACTTCCCTTTAATGAATAACCACTTGGGTATACAGTACATTAAACATTGAATAATATTAGCAAAGTCCTGTGCACACTTTTGTATTTTTCTAGGAGGCCTAATGCTCTGTATTGATCCTATCTGTATGTATCTAACCTGAAGTACAGCGCCTGTTTTGTGTTAACATCCCACTCCTTGTACTCAGCGTTGTATGCCAAACATAGGGATATCAAATCAAATTCTACTGGTGTGTGAAATGTACATATATATGAACTGCTGTAGGTGCATGGCCAGCTAGCTGTATGTGAAATGTACATATATATGAACTGCTGTAGGTGCATGGCCAGCTAGCTGTATGTGAAATGTACATATATATGAACTGCTGTAGGCAGCTAGCTTGCAATGCATTAACCCTCAGTCATCTTCCATTGGTTTTATAGGTGGAGCTGGACTCAAAGTTCCAGAATCAGACATGTGGGCTGTGTGGAGACTTCAACGGAGTCCAGAACGAGTTCAATAGGAATGGTAAACAAAATCACCAAATGTCTTAGAGGGGCGGATTACGCTCCTGTTCTGTTTATGAATGTGTGGGTTCAATCTATGGGTTAGGAAGGGGTTATAAAGTATTTTTAAAAAGGGTTACCAAAAACACAAAACACATGATGACAGAGACTGTTTCTAAGGGGAAATAAACAGTTAAGATAAAACTATGTTTCTTTTCCTACAGATGATTATCTGAAGATAATCGACTATGCTGATATTTGGAAGATGAATGGCCCAACAGAGACCTGTACAGAAATCCCTGTTCACACTGAGCAGTGTGAAGACCAGGTATTTACAAGTCTAGAGTTGAGCTGAATTTTTTACAATTTTATTTTATTTCACCTTTATTTAACCAGGTAGGCTAGTTGAGAACAAGTTCTCATTTGCAGGCCAAAAGCATAGCAGTGTGAACAGACAATAACACAGAGTTACACATGGAGGTAACAATAAACAATAAACAAGTCAATAACATAGTAGAAAAAAAGAATCTATATACATTGTGTGCAAAAGGCATGAGGAGGTAGGCAATAAATAGGCCATAGGAGCGAATAATTACAATTTAGTAGATTAACACTGGAGTGATAACTGATCGGATGAACATGTGCAGGTAGAGATACTGGTGTGCAAAAGAGCAGAAAAGTAAATAAAAACAATATGGGGATGAGGTAGGTAAATTGGGTGGGCTATTTACCGATGGACTATGTACAGCTGCAGCGATCGGTTAGCTGCTCAGATAGCAGATGTTTAAAGTTGTTGAGGGAGATAAAAGTCTACAACTTCAGAGATTTTTGCAATTCGTTCCAGTCGCAGACAGCAGAGAACTGGAAGGAAAGGCGGCCAAATTAGGTTTTGGCTTTAGGGATGATCAGTGAGATACACCTGCTGGAGCGTGTGCTACGTGTGGGTGTTGCCATCGTGACCAGTGAACTGAGATAAGGCGGAGCTTTACCTAGCATAGACTTGTAGATGACCTGGAGCCAGTGGGTCTGGCGACAAACATGTAGCGAGGGCCAGCCGACTAGAGCATACAGGTCGCAGTGGTGGGTGGTATAAAAGGAGGCTTTTTTTGAAATAGAAAGCCGACTCTAGATTTGATTTTGGATTGGAGATGTTCGATATGAGTCTGGAAGGAGAGTTTGCAGTCTAGCCAGACACCTAGGTACTTAGATGTCCACCCTGGTCGGAACCATCCAGGGTGGTGATGCTAGTCGGGCGTGTGGGTGCAGGCAGAGAACGGTTGAAAAGCATGCATTTGGTTTTACTAGCGTTTAAGAGCAGTTGGTGGCCACGGCAGGAGTGTTATATGGCATTTAAAATGTCTTATTCATTACATTTAAACATGACTGTTAGTTTAAAATACCAACATCATCATCATCATGGCTGACATTAAAATACCAACATCATCATCATCATCATGGCTGACATTAAAATACCAACATCATCATCATCATGGCTGACATTAAAATACCAACATCATCATCATCATGGCTGACATTAAAATACCAACATCATCATGGCTGACATTAAAATACCAACATCATCATGGCTGACATTAAAATACCAACATCATCATCATCATGGCTGACATTAAAATACCAACATCATCATCATCATCATGGCTGACATTAAAATACCAACATCATCATCATCATGGCTGGCATTAAAATACCAACATCATCATCATCATGGCTGACATTAAAATACCAACATCATCATCATCATGGCTGACATTAAAATACCAACATCATCATGGCTGACATTAAAATACCAACATCATCATGGCTGACATTAAAATACCAACATCATCATCATCATGGCTGACATTAAAATACCAACATCATCATCATCATGACATTTGATCAGTACATCATTTTATTTATGTATTTATATTTCACCTTTATTTAACCAGGTAGGCTAGTTGAGAACACCTTTATTTAACCAGGTAGGCTAGTTGAGAACACCTTTATTTAACCAGGTAGGCTAGTTGAGAACACCTTTATTTAACCAGGTAGGCTAGTTGAGAACACCTTTATTTAACCAGGTAGGCTAGTTGAGAACACCTTTATTTAACCAGGTAGGTTAGTTGAGAACACCTTTATTTAACCAGGTAGGTTAGTTGAGAACACCTTTATTTAACCAGGTAGGTTAGTTGAGAACACCTTTATTTAACCAGGTAGGCTAGTTGAGAACACCTTTATTTAACCAGGTAGGCTAGTTGAGAACACCTTTATTTAACCAGGTAGGCTAGTTGAGAACACCTTTATTTAACCAGGTAGGTTAGTTGAGAACACCTTTATTTAACCAGGTAGGCTAGTTGAGAACACCTTTATTTAACCAGGTAGGCTAGTTGAGAACACCTTTATTTAACCAGGTAGGTTAGTTGAGAACACCTTTATTTAACCAGGTAGGTTAGTTGAGAACACCTTTATTTAACCAGGTAGGTTAGTTGAGAACACCTTTATTTAACCAGGTAGGTTAGTTGAGAACACCTTTATTTAACCAGGTAGGTTTGTTGAGAACACCTTTATTTAACCAGGTAGGTTAGTTGAGAACACCTTTATTTAACCAGGTAGGTTAGTTGAGAACACCTGTATTTAGCCAGGTAGGTTAGTTGAGAACACCTTTATTTAACCAGGTAGGTTAGTTGAGAACACCTTTATTTAACCAGGTAGGTTAGTTGAGAACACCTTTATTTAACCAGGTAGGTTAGTTGAGAACACCTGTATTTAACCAGGTAGGTTAGTTGAGAACACCTGTATTTAACCAGGTAGGTTAGTTGAGAACACCTTTATTTAACCAGGTAGGTTAGTTGAGAACACCTTTATTTAACCAGGTAGGTTAGTTGAGAACACCTTTATTTAACCAGGTAGGTTAGTTGAGAACACCTTTATTTAACCAGGCAGGTTAGTTGAGAACACGTTCTCATTTACAACTGCGACCTGGCCAAGATAAAGCAAAGCAGTGTGACACAAACAACAACACAGAGTTACACAGGGAATAAACAAACATAGAGTCAATAACACAATAGAGAAAAAAGTTTATTTACAGGCAATAAATAGGCCATAGTAGTGAAATAATTACAATTTAGCAATTAAACAATGGTGTGATAGATGTGCAGAAGATGAATGTGCAAGTAGAGATACTGGGGTGCAAAGGAGAAAAACATTTATATAACAGTATGGGGATGAGGTAGTTGGATGGGCTATTTACAGATTGGCTATGTACAGGTCACAATGGTGGGTAGTATATGGGGCTTTGGTGACAAAATGGATGGCACTGTGATAGACTGCATCCAATTTGCTGAGTAGAGTGTTGGAGGCTATTTTGTAAATGACATCGCCGAAGTCAAGAATTGGTAGGATAGTCAGTTTTACGAGGGTATGTTTGGCAGGATGAGTAAATTATGCTTTGTTGCAAAATAGGAAGCCGATTCTAGATTTAATTTTGAATTGGAGATGCTTAATGTGAGTCTGGAAGGAGAGTTTAGAGTCTAGCGAGACACCGAGGTATTTGCAGTTGTCCACATATTCTAAGTCAGAACCGTCCAGAGTAATGATGCTGGACGGGCGGGGAGGTGCGGGCAGCGATCAGTTGAAGAGCATGCATTTAGTTTTACTTGCATTTAATAGCAGTTGGAGGCCACGGAAGGAGAGTTGTATGGCATTGAAGCTCATCTGGAGGTTAGTTAACACAGTGTCCAAAGAAGGGCCAGAAGTATACAGAATGGTGTCGTCTGCGTAGAGGTAGATCAGAGAATCAAACCGTCTGTTGCCTCTAGTAATACTTCTTCTTCTTCATCCTTTCAGACCAAACTTTGTGAGCAGCTTCTCACCAGTCTTGCCTTCAGTAGCTGTAAGGACCTGATTGCCACAGACTCCTTCATCAAGGCCTGTGCAGAAGACATGTGTCACTGTGGCAACAGCAGCAGCAGTGTCACCTGCGCCTGTCCCACCATGTCAGAGTACTCCCGCCAGTGTGCTCACGCAGGGGGGAAACCCCAGGAGTGGAAGACCGACCAGTTCTGCTGTAAGGGAATCTTTTTTGCATTACACATCCTTTTTGTTTTTATACTGGATTGTTTGTTTGTATTGCTCTGTTGGTAGTTTGGATGTGGGTAAAATAAAATAAAAACTTTCACTTCCAATGATATCAATAGAAGAATACGTGAAAATGTGAAGTAATGAAGAGTCAGAAACAGATTTGTGACTCTGGTTATTTGTGTTGAGCAGTGGAGACGTGTCCTTTAAGCATGCAGTACCAGGAGTGTGGTAGTCCCTGCACTGATACCTGCTCCAACCCAAAGAGGAACCAGCATTGTGAGGAACACTGCACCGACGGATGCTTCTGCCCTGCTGGTACATGCACTCATTACTGAATACAACATCATATATCAGCTATGTAACTATTTTAAAGTAGCTGAATACAACATCATATATCAGCTATGTAACTATTTTAAAGTAACTGAATACAACCAATGATGCCCTGATGCAGAGGTGCACCACAGGTCCCAGGGTGGTGGGGCAAATATTTTTTTCCTGGGGCCCGGAGCTTTTCCTAATCTGGTAACCTAACCCAGGTATACATCACGACCCTTTAGGATCTGAATGTGATTAATTAGTAGTTGTGAAAAGGTATTTTTATGGGCAATGATGGGTGTGGGACCAGATTTACATCTTTAGCAGATGCTCTTATCCAGAGAGACTTACAGGAACAGGTTAAAAGTTACATGGATTGGAAGAGTAGCCTTATTATAGGACTGGAGATTTCATTATTTGATCAAAGTTCTGCAACAGATGTACCGTAGTAATTAAGATACTGATCTACATGGATCAATGTATTTTATGAGATAAGGAAGGGCTAAATATATTTAATGTCATTATGGAACCAGGTGACTAAATGTAATGTATTGAATGTAAGTCATGGAACCAGGTGACTAAATATAATGTATGTTGGCTAAATGTATTGAATGTAAGTCATGGGATCAGCTGGCTAAATGTAATGAATGTAAGTCATGGGATCAGCTGACTAAATGTAATGAATGTAAGTCATGGGATCAGCTGGCTAAATGTAATGAATGTAAGTCATGGGATCAGCTGGCTAAATGTAATGAATGTAAGTCATGGGATCAGCTGGCTAAATGTAATGAATGTAAGTCATGGGATCAGCTGACTAAATGTATTTAATGTAAGTCATGGGATCAGCTGGCTAAATGTATTGAATGTAAGTCATGGGATCAGCTGGCTAAATGTATTGAATGTCTTTCTCATAGGAACCGTGTTTGATGACATCACTCAGACTGGCTGTGTAGCTGTGAACCAGTGCTCTTGTCTCCACAATGGACAATCTTACCAGCCTGGACAATCATTCTCAAGAACATGCCACAAATGGTAAGAGATGCATTGCGTTTATATTCACTGAATTGTTGTGTGTGTTGATCCGGGTGTGATGAGCCGGATGTGTTGAGGCTAAACTGACTGTCTCTCTCCGTTAGTACCTGTATCCAAGGCCTGTGGAGTTGTATGTGTTGAGGCTAAACTGACTGTCTCTCTCCGTTAGTACCTGTATCCAAGGCCTGTGGAGTTGTATGTGTTGAGGCTAAACTGACTGTCTCTCTCCGTTAGTACCTGTATCCAAGGCCAGTGGAGTTGTATGGATCTAGATTGCCCTGCTACCTGCTCCATAGTGGGAGGTTCCCACATCACCACCTACGATGGGAAAGCCTACACCTTCCATGGAGACTGCTCATATGTCCTGTCCAAGGTAGGGATCTAACCTACTGTATGGAGACTGCTCATATGTCCTGTCCAAGGTAGGGATCTAACTACTGTATTGAGACTGCACATATGTCCTGTCCAAGGTAGGGATCTAACCTACTGTATGTAGTGGTATTTGTGCCAACAGAAAATATTGAATAAAAATGTGATTTCTTCATACAAATTCAAAGTGATTCAATTCAGATTCCATGTCAGGTGGCACTAATATGACTCCATGCTGACACATACTGTATGTTTAGTAGATTTAACTCCTAACTCGCTAGCGAACATGTACTGGCCCACGAACCGGCCACATCCGGCATAGATTGCAGCCGACAGCTGGCAGCCACTTGCATTGGAAGTGCTTATACATACCATTAGCATCACTATCCATATTAATCTCATAAATACTTTTCAATCAAGTTGAACCATAATATACAGTGCCTTCAGAAGGTATTCACACCCAATAATGGCTGTGATAGGAGAAAACTGAGGATGGATCAACAACATTGTAGTTACTCCACAATACTAACCTAATTGACAAGTGAAAAGAAGGAATCCTGTACAGAAGAAAAACATCCCAAAACATGCATCCTGTTTGCAACAAGGTACTAAAGTCATCCTGCAAAAAATGTGGCAAAGCAATTCACTTTTTGTCATCAATAGAAAGTGTTATGTTTGGGGCAAATCCAATACATTACAGAGTACCACTCCATATTTTCAAGCATAGATGGTGACTGCACCATGTTATGGCTGCATCATGTTATGGGTATGCTTGTAATCGTTAAGGACTGGGGAGTTTTTCAGTATAAAAGATAAATGGAATGGAGTTAAGCACAGGAACAATGCTAGAGGAAAACCGGGTTCAGTCTGCTTTCCATCAGACACTGGGAGACAAATTCACCATTCAGCTGGATGACCTAAAACACAAGGCCAAGTCTACACTGGAGTTGCTTACCAAGATGACATTGAATGTTCCTGAGTGGCCTGGTTACAGTTTTGACTTAAAATTGGTTTTAAAATCGATGGCAAGACTTGAAAATGGCTGTCTATCAATGATCAACATCCAACTTGACAGAGCTTGAAGAATGTACAACAACAAATAATTGCAAATATTGTACAATCCAGGTGTGCAAATCTCTTAGCAACTTACCCAGAAACACTCACAGCTGTAATCACTGCCAAAGGTGATTCTAACATGTATTGACTCAGGGGTGTGAATACTAATGTAAATAAGATATTTCTGTATTTCATTTTCAATATATTAGCAAACATTTCTAAAAACATGTGGAATAAGTCAAGGGGTGTGAATACATCCTGAAGGAACTGTAGTTCCCTAGGACCAAATGTAGGCAAGTAGTAAGTAGTGTGTTACAAAAAATGTGTTCCCTTAACCTTACTGTCATACCTAAACTTTACTATCATACCATAACTTAACTGTCATACCTTGTACCAATTGTCCCCAGCAAACCAACGAGACTGCTTTCACAGTCCTGGGTGACATAGTGAAATGTGGGAAGACGGACATTGAGACCTGCCTAAGATCTGTAACCCTGGTGACTCCAGAGTCCACGGTAAGTTAGCCAGTCAGTGACTCGTATCACCACTTCAGGGTTGGAGTAAATTACATTTCATTTCCAGTCAATTCAGGCAGTCCACTGAATTCCAGTTCCAATGCTCTTCATTGTTTTTCAGTGAGGAACATTTGGAATTGGAATTAGGTTTTCTTTCTGAATTGACTGGAATTGACTCCAACCCTGTTCCACACTCCTTATCACCAGGGGAGTTGCTTTAACTCAAGTTGTAATTTGTCACTTGCAGATGATCGTCATCGAGGCCAGTGGAAGGGTCTTTGTCAACAAGATGTTTTCTCAGATGCCGCTTTTCATGGGTGAGTGACTGATTGATGGTTGCTTGAGAAAAGGGATACAGAGATGTGATATCTGTCTATTTTTTGTAGTCATTGATCAGTATAAATGTATGTTTGAAACCCTTCCCATGCAGTACGTACTGTACCAGAAGTTGTCTCTTTCTTTCGTCTTTCTTTCCTTGTCTAGCAGCATGTAACACCATAAGCATCCCACAATAGGGAAGTGGGAGCTAAAAGTTCATGGTAAACCAGATTGTAACTAGAACTTGTATATATTTTCCACAGCTGATGTAAGGGTCTTTCAGCCCTCTACGTTCTACATCGTTGTGCATACCTCTTATGGGCTCCGTCTAGAGGTCCAGCTAACACCTATAATGCAGGTCTACATCGTAGCTAGCAGTTCACACAAAGAAAAAACCCAGGGTATGTTTCTCTCTGCTCATTTAAAGTCTTGGTGGAAAGATAAGCGTTTTTGGGTTGTTGAGAAGCGCTATATAAATCTCATGCATTGTTATTATAAAAGATGATTGGTTATCAAACTACTGTTAATGTAACGTGTGTCACTATACCACTTGTTTGAGGGGTTCAGTCAAACCTCACCTGAAACAATTATTAATAAACTAATGATACTTGATGCATTGCATCTTCAGTCAATGTTAGTTCAAACCACCTGTTATAATGTTTTGTACCTCAGGTCTTTGCGGAGACTTTAACGGTGTCCAAGCTGACGACTTCAGAACCATCAATGGACTCGTGGAAGGAACCGCTGTGACGTTCGCCAACACTTGGAAGACCAAAGCAAGCTGTCCTGATGCGGCACAGAACTTTGAGATCCCATGCAGTCTGAGTGTAGAGAACGGTACTCCTTCAACCTCTTTGAAAACACTAACATATGTCTAATGCAGTAGTTCTCAAACTAGGGGTCACGACCACATGTAGGGTCACTTTATATGAAAATGGGGTCACGGGAGAATTTCCAAAATACCAAATAATATATATACAAATTTGCTTACATCCCTGTTAGTTAGCATTTAGCCTTTGCCAAGATAATCCATCCACCTGACAGGTGTGGCAGATCAAGAAGCTGATTAAACAGCATGACAATTACACAGGTGCACCATGTGCTAGGGTAAAAAAAAGGCCACTCTAAAATGTGAGGTTTTTGTCACACAACTCAATGCCACAGATGTCTTACGTTTTGACGGTGCATGCAATCGGCATGCTGACTGCAGGATCCACCAGATCTGTAGCCAGATAATTGAATGTTAATTTCTCTACCATAAGCCGCCTTCAACGTCATTTTAGAGAATTTGGCAATACATCCATCCGGCCTCACAACCGCTGCTGATGTCAGTGTTGTGAACAAAATGCCCCATGGTGCCGGTGGGGTTATGGTATGGGGCTGGCATAAGCTACAGACAATGAACACTCTTGCATTTTATCAATGGAAATTTGAATACACAGAGATACCGTGACAAGATCCTGAGGCCAATGTCATGCCATTCATACACCGCCATCACCTCATGTTTCAACATGATAATGCACGGCCCCATGTCGCAAGGATCTGTACACAATTCTTGGACGCTGAAATTGTCCCAGTTCTTCCATGGCTGCACTTGACCGTTGCACTTGAATCATTCCCACGTTGAACCGCTAGTTCCACTACGGAATGAAACCACACACTATTGCAGAGATTTTGATATTAACGTCCGCAATCGATGTGGGGGGATAGAGGCACATGTTAAACAAAGAATTTATGCTATTTCTCGCAATCAAGAGGAAACTCTGACTGAACGACTCACAAACTCCCCAGTTTATGCTCTCCAAATGGACGTTAGCTGTGGAGGCCGAGATGCCCCATGCATTGAATTTTGTTTGCTATACATATCGGGGGATGCTATTCATGAGGACATATGGTTCTGTCTCACGATTTCTGAGCATGACATGGCACAGGGGATGTTCCGTGTGCTGCGTGGCTATATTGACAAAAACAGATTCCATGTGATTGAAAGGTGGACTCTTGCACAAATGGGGCAAATCTATAGTGGGACAGCGGGCAGGCCTCTTCACTAAATCGGGTCGTGGGCCAAAAAGGTTTGGGAACCCCTGGTCTAATGATACAATACCCAAATGCGCTTCAGCCCAGCTTGAACAAAAAGTGAATCAGGTGCTCGACTGAGGGACAGTAAAGCCTAGATTAAAACTCTTTGTACTTGTTTCTAATATCTCATATGTTTTACAGAGAGATATGCCAAGCACTGGTGCTCAATGCTGTCAGATAGTGAAGGAATATTTTCCCAATGCCACACTGAGATCAACCCAAATTACTACAAGGAAGTAAGTATGATGATTTTAACTTCTCAAATGCTCTTTAATTACAGAGTTATCCCAAAGCTCTAAGAATATATATTTATTTAAACAATCATTTAAGACGTTCTATATCAAATAATTATATAATATTAATTTCATTTATCTCAAAACATCTAATCAGATTTTTGTAGTACTATTGTCCTGTGCTTGTGTGTGATTTCAGAAAACAGAAGTTTTCTTCATTATCACATCACATCTCATAACTTCTTCTTCTTCTACTGTTTCTTCTTCTCTCCCTGTAGATCTGCCTATATGACAGTTGTAACTGTGAGAGGAGTGAGGAGTGCATGTGTGCTGCGGTCTCCTCCTATGTCCATGCATGTGCTGCTGCAGGCGTCCTGCTCAGTGGATGGAGAAACACCACCTGTGGTAAGATAAACATCAGAGATACTGAATGTATTTATTCATTAATTAATGAAGGGTTCCCCTCCTATTAACCCACAGTGTCCAGGGTTTACCCTCCTATTAACCCACAGTGTCCAGGGTTTACCCTCCTATTAACCCACAGTGTCCAGGGTTTACCCTCCTATTAACCCACAGTGTCCAGGGTTTACCCTCCTATTAACCCACAGTGTCCAGGGTTTACCCTCCTATTAACCCACGGTATCCAGGGTTTACCCTCCTATTAACCCACAGTGTCCAGTGTTTCCCCTCCTATTAACCCATGGTGTCCAGGGTTTACCCTCCTATTAACCCACAGTGTCCAGTGTTTCCCCTCCTATTAACCCATGGTGTTCAGGGTTTACCCTCCTATTAACCCACGGTGTCCAGGGTTTACCCTCCTATTAACCCACAGTGTCCAGTGTTTCCCCTCCTATTAACCCATGTTGTTCAGGGTTTACCCTCCTATTAACCCACGGTGTCCAGGGTTAACCCTCCTATTAACCCACGGTGTTCAGGGTTTACCCTCCATTAACCCACAGTGTCCAGTGTTTCCCCTCCATTAACCCACAGTGTCCAGGGTTTCCCCTCCTATTTACCCACGGTGTCCAGGGTTTACCCTCCTATTAACCCACAGTGTCCAGGGTTTCCCCTCCTATTAACCCACAGTGTTCAGGGTTTACCCTCCATTAACCCACAGTGTCCAGTGTTTCCCCTCCATTAACCCACAGTGTCCAGGGTTTCCCCTCCTATTTACCCACAGTGTTCAGGGTTTCCCCTCCTATTAACCCACGGTGTTCAGGGTTTCCCCTCCTATTAACCCACAGTGTTCAGGGTTTCCCCTCCTATTAACCCACGGTGTTCAGGGTTTCCCCTCCTATTAACCCACGGTGTCCAGGGTTTCCCCTCCTATTAACCCACGGTGTTCAGGGTTTACCCTCCTATTAACCCACAGTGTTCAGGGTTTACCCTCCTATTAACCCACGGTGTCCAGGGTTTACCATCCTATTAACCCACGGTGTCCAGTGTTTCCCCTCCATTAACCCACGGTGTCCAGGGTTTACCCTCCTATTATCCCACAGTGTCCAGGGTTCACCCTCCTATTAACCCACAGTGTTCAGGGTTTACCCTCCTATTAACCCACAGTGTTCAGGGTTTACCCTCCTATTAACCCACAGTGTTCAGGGTTTACCCTCCTATTAACCCACAGTGTCCAGGGTTTACCCTCCTATTAACCCACGGTGTCCAGGGTTTACCATCCTATTAACCCACGGTGTCCAGGGTTTACCCTCCTATTAACCCACAGTGTCCAGGGTTTACCCTCCTATTAACCCACGGTGTCCAGAGTTTACCCTCCTATTTAAAAACAAAATACCCCAAAACATATAATTAAATGATGAATCACCATACTGTTTTCCACAGGGAAGTACTCCTCCAGCTGCCCTGACACGATGGTCTATGACTACACCATGACCAGCTGTGACCGTACCTGTCGTTCACTGAGCCAGACAGACTTCACCTGCCAGGTACATTTACATGGACATCTCATTTCTATTGTATGTGTTTGCTATTATTGTTCATTTTATTAATGTCTTGTTGTTTTGTATGTTGTTGTTGTCTTGTTGTTGCTGTTTTGTTGTGGTTGTGTATCTTCTTGTTGTTGTGGATGTTGTTGTTGCTGCAGACATGCCCAAAGTAATTTCCCCTCATGGATAAAACATTTTTAATTGAATTGAACAGTTAGACCATGTGTCTGTGGACGGCTGTGGCTGTGCCGAGGGAACCTACCTGAACGACCAGGGAGAGTGTGTCCCTGCCTCACGCTGCTCCTGCTACAATGGAGGCACAGTAGTACCCCCTGGAGAGGTCACCAGGATCTATGGCGCTACTTGGTGAGGACCTGGTTGGCATGTGAAAGAAAATCTCTGAAAATCGGATGGTCTTCTCTTTTGTGGCTCTATTCAAATATTTAGAAATCGACTGGCTTCTTCTGAAGTCTTGGTTTGCTTCAAGAGGCATGTTATACCATGCTTAACCCCCTCCTCTTATACCCCTCTTAACCACCCAGCTCTTGCAGACAAGGGAAATTAAGCTGTACTGGAGAACAACAACATTTATGTGAGTACTCTGAAATTCAGAACACATCTTTATTTGCCAAATATAGCAAATCACTTCACAACCAAGACTCTGTAGTTGAATCCCTGCTAACCTATAAAGCCTACTTTTGTTCCCTACAGCCTGTGAAGAACCAATGGGTTTCTTCAACTGTTCTAGTGCAGGGCCCGGAGCCAAGGGCTCAGAGTGCCAGAAGAGCTGTCAAACACTAGACAGTCACTGTGTAAGTCTACAATGGGACATGTCTTACAACACGTTAATTAAACATGCCTTACAACACGTTAATAATAACATGCCTTACAACACGTTAATAAAAACATGCCTTACAACACGTTAATAAAACATGCCTTACAACACGTTAATAAAAACATGTCTTACAACACGTTAATAATAACATGCCTTACAACACGTTAATAAAAACATGCCTTACAACACGTTAATAATAACATGCCTTACAACACGTTAATAAAAACATGCCTTACAACACGTTAATAAAAACATGCCTTACAACACGTTAATAAAAACATGCCTTACAACACGTTAATAATAACATGCCTTACAACACGTTAATAAAAACATGCCTTACAACACGTTAATAAAAACATGCCTTACAACACGTTAATAAAACATGCCTTACAACACGTTAATAAAACATGTCTTACAACACGTTAATAAAAACATGCCTTACAACACGTTAATAAAAACATGCCTTACAACACGTTAATAAAAACATGCCTTACAACACGTTAATAAAACATGCCTTACAACACGTTAATAAAAACATGCCTTACAACACGTTAATAAAAACATGCCTTACAACACGTTAATAAAAACATGCCTTACAACACGTTAATAAAAACATGCCTTACAACACGTTAATAAAAACATGCCTTACAACACGTTAATAAAACATGCCTTACAACACGTTAATAAAAACATGAATAAAACATGCCTTACAACACGTTAATAAAAACATGCCTTACAACACGTTAATAAAAACATGAATAAAACATGCCTTACAACACGTTAATAAAAACATGAATAAAACATGCCTTACAACACGTTAATAAAAACATGAATAAAACATGCCTTACAACACGTTAATAAAACATGCCTTACAACACGTTAATAAAAACATGAATAAAACATGCCTTACAACACGTTAATAAAACATGCAACACGTTAATAAAAACATGTCTTACAACACGTTAATAAAAACATGAATAAAACATGCCTTACAACAAGTTAATAAAAACATGCCTTACAACACATTAATAAAAACATGTCTTACAACACGTTAAATAAAACATACAACACGTTAATAAAAACATGTCTTACAACACGTTAATAAAAACATGCCTTACAACACGTTAATAAAACATGCCTTACAACACGTTAATAAAAACATGTCTTACAACACGTTAATAAAAACATGCCTTACAACATTATGACATTTAGGCTCATAAAGTCCAACTTATATTGTCCACATCTTATACACTGGAGGGTGGGGGGACATTCAGGCACATAATGTCCACATCTTATACACTGGAGGGTGGAGGGACATTCAGGCACATAATGTCCACATCTTATACACTGGAGGGTGGAGGGACATTCAGGCACATAATGTCCACATCTTATACACTGGAGGGTGGGGGGACATTCAGGCACATAATGTCCACATCTTATACACTGGAGGGTGGAGGGACATCCAGGCACATAATGTCCAACTTAAATTCATGTTAGTCCTTCCCTGATTCATTGTGTTATAGATCAGTGCAGAGTGTCTGTCAGGCTGTGTATGTCCTGATGGTCTGCTGTCTGATGGAAACGGAGGATGCATCAAGGAAGACCTATGTCCCTGTTCTCACAATGGAGTCTATTACCAACCTGGACATGTGCTCAAAGTAGACTGCAATACCTGGTAAAATCAACTTCTATCCCTCTTCTTCTTCTTTGGATATGTCAAATGCTTCCCTCTAAAATCTTCCCATGTGATTATGTTTGCATCATTGTAGCACTTGTGAAGGCAGAAAATGGCTGTGTACCAATAAGCAGTGTGATGGGATGTGTGCCATATATGGAGATGGGCATTTCATCACTTTTGATGAGAAAAGGTTCACTTTCAATGGAGATTGTGAATACATTCTTACTCAGGTAGGGCACTAATTGATGATTCATGATTTTCTTTGTATTTTTATTAAAACCCCTGCTTTATGTATGATGCACATGTTTTCTAATTATGTTTAAGATGAGGTAATAATAATAACTAAGAGGTTTTCTCATTGTGAATTTGAAAACATCCTGCAGGACTACTGCAGCAACAATCCAAAAGGTACCTTTAGAGTGATCACAGAGAACATTCCCTGTGGAACCACCGGCACCACCTGTTCCAAGGCCATCAAGCTCTTCTTGGGGGTAGGAACTACTGTTCAGAAATGGCTTCATACATGCATTAAAGGTACGATAGACAAGTCTGAACATTTTACTCAATGTCGACCCCGGTGGCGGTGGGTGTAATGGCATGCTGAACTCTGGATGCACTTATCTCGTCGCCTCCATGTGTTTTGTTAGCACACTAGATTGACAGGTATGTCTGACGGAGTGTCTGCTTAGAATTATTGTCGGGCAGATTTGATAGCAGCACAAAAATCTGCCAGCAGCATACCACCCTGCATACCACTGTTGGCTTGCTTCTGAAGCTAAGCAGGGTTGGTCCTGGTCAGTTCCTGGATGGGAGACTAAATGCTGCTGGAAGTGGTGTTGGAGGGCCAGTAGGAGGCACTCTTCCCTCTGGCCCCCCCAAAAAAATCCCAATCCCAATGGACACTGCCGTATAGGGTGCCGTCTTTCGGATGGGACGTTAAACAGGTGTCCTGACTCTCTGAGGTCATTAAAGATCCCATGGAATTTATCGTAAGAGTAGGGGTGTTAACCCTGGTGTCCTGGCTAAATTCCCAATCTGGCCCTCATACCATCACCGTCACCTAATAATCCCCAGTTTACAATTGGCTCATTCATCCCCCTCCTCTCCCCTGTAACTATTCCCCAGGTTGTTGCTGCAAATGAGAACAAGTTCTCAATCAACTTACCTGGTAAAATAACATTTGTAAATAAAAAATCACCCCTATGTATTTGGGCTAGGATTAGCTATTTATTTGGGTTAGGGTTAGCTATGTATTAGGGTTAGCTATGTGTTAGGGTTAGCTATGTGTTAGGGTTAGCTATGTATTAGGTTTATTGTTAGGGTTAGCTATGTATTAGGGTTAGGGTTAGCTATGTATTCGGGTTAGGGTTAGCTATGCATTTGGGTTAGGGTTAGCTATGTATTAGGGTTAGGGTTAGCTATGTATTAGGGTTAGGGTTAGCTATGTATTAGGGTTAGGGTTAGCTATGTATTAGGGTTATGGTTAGCTATGTATTAGGGTTAGCTATGTATTAGGGTTAGTGTTAGCTATGTATTTGGTTTAGGGTTAGCTATGTGTTAGGGTTAGCTATGTGTTTGGGTTAGGGTTAGCTATGTATTAGGGTTAGCTATGTATTAGGGTTAGCTATGTGTTAGGGTTAGCTATGTATTAGGGTTAGTGTTAGCTATGTATTTGGTTTAGGGTTAGCTATGTATTAGGGTTAGTGTTAGCTATGTATTTGGGTTAGGGTTAGCTATGTATATGGGTTAGGGTTAGCTATGTATTTGGGTTAGGGTTAGCTATGTATTAGGGTTAGGTGTGTATTAGGGTTAGCTATGTGTTAGGGTTAGCTATGTATTAGGGTTAGTGTTAGCTATGTATTTGGTTTAGGGTTAGCTATGTATTTGGGTTAGCTATGTATTTGGGTTAGGGTTAGCTATGTATTAGGGTTAGGGTTAGCTATGTATTTGGTTTAGGGTTAGCTATGTATTAGGGTTAGGGTTAGCTATGTGTTAGGGTTAGGGTTAGCTATGTATTAGGGTTAGGGTTAGGGTTAGCTATGTATTAGGGTTAGGGTTAGGGTTAGCTATGTATTTGGGTTAGGGTTAGGGTTAGCTATGTATTAGGGTTAGGGTTAGCTATGTATTTGGGTTAGGGTTAGGGTTAGCTATGTATTAGGGTTAGCTATGTATTAGGGTTAGGGTTAGCTATGTATTAGGGTTAGGGTTAGCTATGTATTTGGTTTAGGGTTAGCTATGTATTTGGTTTAGGGTTAGCTATGTATTAGGGTTAGGGTTAGCTATGTATTTGGTTTAGGGTTAGCTATGTATTTGGTTTAGGGTTAGCTATGTATTAGGGTTAGGGTTAGCTATGTATTAGGGTTAGCTATGTATTTGGGTTAGTGTTAGCTATGTATTTGGTTTAGGGTTAGCTATGTATTAGGGTTAGG